>NC_091248.1:68955000-69222500 GCF_042477335.2 Ovis canadensis | reverse complement strand
CTCTTCGGCACTCAGCTTTCTTTATGGTCCAGCTCTCACATCCATACATGACTACTGGAAAAACCATAGCTTTGACTAGATGGACCTTTGTTGGCAAAGTAATGTCTCTGCTTTTTAATATGCTGTCTAGGTTGGTCATAGCTTTCCTTCCAAGTAGCAAGCATCTTTTCATTTAATGGCTGCAGTCACCATCTGCAGTGGTTTCGGAGACCAAGAAAATAGTCTCTCACTGTTTCCATTGTTTCCCCATCTATTTGCCATGAAGTGATGGGACCTGATCCCATGATCTTTGTTTTTTGAGTGCTGAGTTTTAAGTTAGCTTTTTCACTCTCCTCTTTTATTTTCATCAAGAGGCTCTACAGTTCCTTTTTGCTTTCTGCCATGAGGGTGGTGTCATCTGCATATCTGAGGTTATTGATATTTCTCCCAGCTATCTTGATTGTGCTTCATCTAGGTTGGCATTTCACCTGATGTAATCTGCCTATAAGTTAAATAAGCAGAGTGACAATATACAGCCTTGACGTGCTTCTTTCCTGATTTGGAACCACTCTGTTGTTCCATGTCCAATTCTAACTGTTGCTTCTTGACTTGCATGCAGATTTCTCAGAAAGCAGGTAAGGTGGTCATGTATTCCCTTCTCTTTAAGTACTTTTCTCAGTTTGTTGTAATCCACAGAGTCAAAGGCTTTAGCATAGTCAATGAAGTAGAAGTAGATATTTTTCTGATGGAATAGCATACTCTGAGGTAAAACATACAAAAACACTGTTATTTTCTAATTTTGATTTTTGTACTCATGTTCAGTTGCTCATTCATATCCAACTCTTTGTGACCCTTTGGACTGTAATCCACCGGGCTCCTCTCTCCATGGGATTCTCCAGGAAGAATACTGGAGTCACTTAACCATTGCCTTCCCCAGGGGATTTTCCCAACCCCGGGTTAGAACCTGCGTCTCCTTCATCTGCTGCTTTGCAGGCAGATTCTTTATATTTTCCTTAATGGGAGTTAGTTATTTTCAAATATAGTTAGGCAAATTAAATATTATATGTGTATATTTACTTGTCATATAAATTTTAAGTAAATTTGGCCTTTCATGTTTTCAAAAGGAAAGTGAGCTCAAGTTCCATCTCTGTCACTTACACCCTCTGAGATCTTGGATAATGTACTCTCTTCTATGAATCTCTCCTGTAAACTGTGGCGGGTACGCCAGAGGCACAAAAAGTCTTCTCTGTTAGAAGACCCAATCAGTAATTAAACAAATAAATATTTAGGTAGATATTTAAGAAAACTCATGTGTTCTTGAATAAAGAGAAGGTTTGAGATAGTGAGTCTGCCTCAAAGTTCATTTGGGTTTTTCCATCCATAACAAATTAAGGAAAGAACTAAATTAACTTTTTGAACACCCCAATAAAATTCTGAAGACCTGTAAGCCATAATTAATTTGAAGAAGTATCAGAACCAGAGTATTCAAGT
The DNA here is from genome assembly GCF_042477335.2 of Ovis canadensis. Lineage (NCBI taxonomy): Eukaryota > Metazoa > Chordata > Mammalia > Artiodactyla > Bovidae > Ovis > Ovis canadensis. The sequence continues at coordinate 69,221,030 of NC_091248.1, read as the reverse complement.
GAAGATGTTTAAGAGGCAGTAGGGAATAAAGAACTGAGCCAAAGGGAAGATGGAAAATTTTAATCACAACATGTTTTAGGCAGTAAAATTAAATAGCATGTTTTTCTCAAAATGTAAATGGATTGTATGTCAAAAGATTTTGTATTAGTTGTTCAGAATTCAGACCACATTTTCCTTTAGGAACCTTGTTATACATGACTTTTAGATCACAGGCTAGCCCTTCAGTTTTAGTGTGAGGTCAGAAAGAAGTGCTTTAAGTCCTTAGAGAGCTTACATATGTTATTATATTTATTATTTTTTAAAATACAAGGTTTGTTACTAAATCTTCAATTGGATCTCTCTTTGTTTCTGTTTCTTTCTTTCTCTCTCTCTCACACACACACATATGCAGTTTTTCTGATTTCTCTTGAAAATTTACATTTGGCAGGGCTAATACTGGATTCCTGTGAAGCAGATGCTGGATTATGCAAGTAATCTGATGGTGTTTAAAAGCCACCCCTTTAGAAACTTTGCCACAGTACCCTACAACTTTCTTTTGTTTTTCAGTTAACTGCTTTACAGATGATGAGATGGTTAGCTAACATGATGAACATGAGATTGACTAAACTCTGGAAGATAGTGATGAAGGACAAGGAAGCCTGGTGTCCTGCAATCCATGGGGTCTCAAAGAGTCAGACACAACTTAGTGACTGAACAACAGGCTACTTTGCACTTTTATCTTTGGGTATTTTGTTTGTGATCCTCATGATGTATTTCATGTTTATCATATTATTCTTTCTAGTAGTATTTGCCTTGAAACCTGCCCACTACATGCAACAATTTTTAACAGTGAAACACGCTTGGATTACAAATGAGATACCAGGAATGGACTGTGTCTCATTCTGGTGGGTTTGGATTCCTCTACCCAGCCCCCTTGTCTTCTGCAGCCTTTGAATTCTTGTAGAACTTCACTTCTTCCTTAACTGTTGGTTGCTTCCTTGTCTCTGAGTTAAGACTGGAGGATGAGGGGAGGGGATGCAAGATTGTGTATTCAGTAGGAACTTTAAATCTGCAGGTCAAGAGAAAGGTGTAGGCTGGATATAGCATCACCTGCAGCAAGTTATGGTTATTATAAGAACTGGAGTGCAGATTAGGAAAAGAAGAGGACTAGAATGAAGTCTTGGGAAACTAACATTAAGGAAATAGATGGAAGAAGAATAGGAACCAACAGACAATGAAAAAAGGAGGTCTGAGAGGTAAGAGGGGAATCAGGAAAGAAGGGTGTCATGTAGGACGAAAAGGCTTCCCTGGTGGCGCTAGTGCTAAAGAACCTGACTGCCAATGCAGGAGACATAAGAGATGTGGGTTCAGTCCCTGAGTTGGGATGATCCTCTCGAGGAGGGCATGGCTATCCATTCCAGTATTGATACCTGGAGAAGCCCATGGATGGAAGAGCTTGGTGGGCTATGGTCCATAGGGTCTCAAAGAGCTGGAAACGACTTAAGTGACTTGGCACATGTAGGCCAAAAGTAGAGTTTTAAGAAGGAAGGAATGAAAAAATAAGCTAAATGAATTAGAGAAGTTAAGCAATCTAAGAATTAAGAAGTCACATTTTGTTTGGTCAGCTAGGAGGTGATTCCTATACTGATGATGAAATGTTTAGCTTCAGGGATGTGAGGATTTAGTAAACCTTTGACTATCTGTGTGAATGTACTAATATTAAAAGGATGGAATGTTGTTCATTCCAATCTTGGTAAAATTCTTTTATCATGTTAACAGCATCATAGAAAACAAGAAAATGAAAAACAGTAACTTGATAAAAAGAAATAATCATATAGATGAATTATAATTAATTATACTTTGGAAATACATAGTTATCATCTAACTGAGACACTTTTGAAAAGAAAAGGGCTAGCTTTTAATAATTGAATTAAGTACAAACCTCATCTATCCTAGGCAATCTGGAATGGATGTTAAATCTGATTATATAGTTCACATTTTTTGAGTGCTCTATTCCAGACAGTGAGATGAGTTCTTTACTAGCATATCTGATTTAATGAGTAAGGGTTTCAGTTGCCATCACAAGCAATTGTTTCTTTGTAAATACTGAATTCACTGACAAAATTGTGATACATAATTTTGATGTCTTTATTGACCTTAACTCTATATGAAAAAAAAACGATGGTACCCATTATACCAAATTGTGTCCTAGGGAATGGGGAGATTAAAATGATTAATGTATAGTTGTAATTGTTAATAATCTACTGATAGAATTGAGAGAATCTGGGAACAAGAGCAAAGTGTCATGATGGTGTAGTTTCTGGAGACCCCAGCTAGGGTTTTAGTACATTATGTTCTGTCTTTTTTAGGGTTCAGATTATTGTGTGTTTGAACAAGATAGAGTTTGCTTTTTGTAAACAGTTTTGCCAATGGAATAGATAAGGTATAGTTAACTGTATATAAAAATGAAATTTTCTCTATCATAGAAAGTATATTCTATGTGTATTTATATATATATATGTGTGACACACATATATATATAGAGAGAGATCAATTCTTTATAGCAAAGGAATGCATATCTATATCTTTAATGGATTTTAGTTGAACTCACACTATATTCTGTGAAGGGTCTGGGATATTTCTCTGACACATCAGGTAGATATGTGTGGCATTAATTAGCATAGGTATTGCTATAAATGACATGTCATTCCAGGACAACAAAAAGTATTTGTTACTGTTGTCAATCATTCACCCTTTGTCAGTTCAAAAGGCTTCCCTAAAGGAATGTTCATTGATCTTGCACTGATCCAAAATACAGCAAAACCATTTCTGTGTTCTTGAAACTAAAGTAGGACTACCTATGTTTGAAAAGCCATATGGAAATATTCATATAGAATGTATGTGGATAACCTTTAATAGTAAGACTATTGAGTTAGGCAAAGATTAGTTGATCTTTCTAAAACAAAGTATACCAGTTTTCTGTAATCCTAAAATCTAGCCTTGAATGAGTTTTCTCCTTCAGTAACATTAATTTTTGATAGTCAGATTTCTGTTTATTTCACTAGAAATAATTTTGTGGTATTCCAGGTAAATGATTGCAAGTACTGCTTATACCAGTTAAAATCAGCAGAGGCTCACACAAGTACCAATTTGTGATTAGATGGGTGACTTAAAGAAATGCTTCTGCCCACACATATTTTGGGTTTTTTTGTATTTAGCAATTATGATATATTAATTGGCTTCAGTTGTTTACTATATTGCCACTATAGTTTTTTTTGAGGGGGGTGGGATAATAATCACAAGTATAATAGTCTTAAGTTTCTGGGCAGAAACTGACTTTACAGTGCTAGCAGACACATTTCCCCCAGCTGTATTTTATTTCTGATTTTCTCTAAATGTCCCCCCTACATTCTAATCTATTATTTAATGGAAAGCAATATGAATGACTTTAAGATAAGGCAACAGTGTGTGATCCAGAGTATGGCACAAGTTGAAGACATTTATCTTAATATTTCATTTTAATGAGGCAGAAAATATCCATTATTAGAAAACTGCAGTTTGATAAAGTTTGTAGAATACAATTAATTCTCTTAAAGTTATGAATTTTCATACCACCAAAGGTCAAACAATCATGCATTATGTTTCTGTGTTCATGTGAAAGTAAGATATATTGCATTTTTACATTGTATAGATTCCTTAGAGAATTAACATCAAATCAGATTAAAATGTCCTTGTGTCATATACTTTAATTTGACCAACATTCTGTTAGAATAGCAGTTCCCAACCTTTGTACTGTCTTCACAGTTTATACTCTAGATTTCTTGCCCTGCCTACAGATTCTTTACTGTCTGTTTCTGGTCTGTCTCATGCTCTTGAAATCATCCTTTTTATTATTCCATTAAAATTTTTTAAAATGGATTTTCCTTTACACTTTTCTAATCATCCTGTAATTCTTTAGCCCTAAGACATTAAAATGAATGAGTAAAAATATTTGATACCTAATCGTCTCTGCCAGTCCATTCAAACTCATGGATTTTCAAAATTATGTTAAAGTCTTTTAAAAATACATTTGAGCAGGCTTTTGTAGTCATTTGGATTTTGAATATTAATTTTCTCTTGCTATGCTGCTTAGCCATAAAAATGAAAAAGAAGATAGATGTGGGTTTCTTTTAGTGGTGTTAATTTAAACTACTTGATTTATTTATTATAATATTCAACAATGGCGATTCCTATTTTCTCTGTTCACTTCAGATCCAACAGAAAATAATGAGAAACCCCCACCCCCCAGCACAGTAAGAAAAAAGTTTGATGCATTTTGTAATAATTGATTAAAAGTATAATTTCCCCCTAGATCAAACAAATAATAGAAGTCTGTTGAAGCTTTATCCTGACCTATTCTGGAAGTAGAAGAATACCCTGGAGAAAGGAGCATTGTAAGCACAAAGAATAAAACCCCTCAATCCTGGGAGAGAGAATTAAAGTCTAACCCTCCAAATGTAAGTCATCTGTACTCTATGTTTTCCATCTCTGTTTTTGTGGCTGCTCAGGTATTAGTAGAAAAATACGTGATGACAATATTCTTTGCATTTGTTTTTTTCTACAAAATGTACATTTGTTTTGGTTGGTAACTTAAATCTGTATTTGTGTTCATGTTTTCTAACTAATATAAGGTGATGCTTTACAATAATAACACTCAATGCAAAATGGATTAATTTTAATTTTATCTTCTGGCAGAGAACTGTTAAGAATTTTGAGAGTATTCTGATGAAAAGAAGGTAACTTCCTTTGATTTAATATGTGCATTTGTGCCATTATAATCCCTTTATGCTCTAAATTTGATTCCTTCTTTTTCTTTTATATTTCTTCATATCTGAGAATAAGACTATATTAATATATCTATTTAAATCCACCTTTCAGTAAGAGAGACAGTATGTCCTTTTTTCACTTTGCATGGTGAATATGAATTGGACTGACTTTATATCCATACTATAAAAATATATAAATTTTGTCAGTTTAGTGTATTGGAAAGACTGATTTCCTGTTTTGTTAGGGAGAACTTAAAAGATGTCTATTAATGATTTTATAGAAACATAGAATTCAGTTGCTGTTCAGAAATTGGTAGAAAGAATGATGACTAAAGGCAGGGCTTGTTTTAGGAAAATTATTTGGGAAGAAATTTCTTATCATCAACACCTTTATCTGGAAAGTTACCTCATGTATCATCCTTGCAATAAGGCAGTTGATACGTGATATTATGGCTTAACTGCCAGAAATTTGACTTTTGTTTAATAATTGATTACCTTTTTCATTTGTCAGTGAAAAGACTCAGTGATAGTATATTGTTTTCATTTTAAAAGGTCCAGAGTATGCAGTAGATAATGAATACTTATTAGTGTTGAATAAAACCAAATCATAAATTCTCCCAGTTATCACCAAAATTTAAATATGAGTCTTTACAGATTTTGAATGTGATATTCTTAACCACATAGCATCTGACAAAGTTGTCAAAGTAGTCTGCAGTAAGAATCCTTCATCATTTCTAGGTTCACGTTTAATCTGATTGTTTGAAATGTCTGATAGAGCCAGAAAACACTGTGGCCGTTCCTGACATTCTGTACTTGTGAGTTAGAAATCTTAAATTTAGCACAATGAGAGTCCCTTGGACTGCAAAGAGATCCAACTAGTCCATTCTGAAGGAGATAACCCTGGGATTTCTTTGGAAGGAATGATGGTAAAGCTGAAACTCCAGTACTTTGGCCACCTCATGAGAAGAGTTGACTCACTGGAAAAGACTCTGATGCTGGGAGGGATTGGGGGCAGGAGGAGAAGGGGACGACCCAGGATGAGATGGCTGGATGTGAGTCTGGGTGAACTCCGGGAGTTGGTGATGGACAGGGAGGCCTGGCATGCTGCGATTCATGGGTTCGCAAAGAGTCGGACACGACTGAGCGACTGAACTGAACTGAACTGGACTGATGCATAAAAAATAAGTCTTAGAAGTTCAGTTCACAATTTTTCATCATTGAATTAAAATAGACAACTTAGAGAAAGACTGCAAATATTAGTATTGCTTTCAGGACATAAAGCAATTGCTTTTCACTTAAAACTTTTTTATAACCAAAAATTGTGAGGAAACTTTAAAAAATTATTTAAATTTGATGGGTTGGTAGTGAACCATTCACTAGTTTGAGGTTGATGAAGAATTGGAAAGCATTGTCATTCACAGAAAAAAATTCTGATTTTCTGCTCTATAGCAATGAAAGTATAATGTATAGCAACAGTAACAAGGTTGGATCTCCTAAGGATAATGTTGATTAAAAACAGCCAGATCTAAAAGAATAAATGCTGTATGATTTCCTTTATATGAAGTTCCAAAGCTAGACTTTGGTATTTAGGGATGTAAGAAGTGATTATAACAAAAGTAAAGATGATGGTTAAGTTCTAGGTAGGTGGTCGAAATTGAGGTGAAGGTTCCAGGACCTTCTGGTGTTTCAGCAACTTTCTGTTTATTCACTAGGCTGGTGGTTGCATAAATATTTGCTTTATAAAAAATCATCAATGAAAAACTAGATGTTTCTCTATTAAGACTGCAAAGTAAAATGTCCCCTCTTAAACATCCTATTCAGTATCATACTGGAAATCCTAAGTAGTAAGATTAAAAAAAAGGGAATTAAAAGACATACAGATTGGGGAGGAAGAAACACAGTTGTCTGTTTGCAGATGACATGATTATCTATGTAGAAAATCCAAAAGATGATTACAATATTGTAGATTACAACAACAATATTAGGAAAAGTACAAAATTCTGATGAAAGAAAATCAAATATCTAAATGGAGAGATATTCCATGTTCATAGATAGACATACTCAATATGGTTATAATGCCAGATCTTATTAACTTGAACATTATAGATTTAGCATAATCCCAGTCAAATTCCTATAAGTTATTTTGTGAATATTGATAAACTAGTCCGTAACTTTATAGGGAAAGACAAAAGACCCAGAATAGAAAAAAAAAAAAAAAGAGCAAAGTCAGAAGACTAACACCACCTGACGTCAAGACTTTGTTTAAAGAAAAGACCCTGATGCTGGAAAGATTGAAGGCAGGAGGAGAAGGGGACAACAGAGGATGAGATGGTTGGATGGCATCACTGACTCGATAGACATGAGTTTGAGCAAGCTCCGGGAATTGGTGATGGACAGGGAAGCCTGGTGTGCTGCAGTCCATAGGCAAAGAGTTGGACATGACAGCAACTGAACCGAACACAATCAAGACAGGATGATATTGACAAAATAATAGATCTTTGTAACAAACACTAAAGAACCTAGAAGTAGACCCACACAAGCACAGTCAACTGATCTTTGACAAATGAGTGAAGGCAGTTCAGTTGCAAAAGGACAGTAACTTCAGAAGTGGTACCGGAACAACTATTTGTACAATATTATGCAAAATAATAGATACAAAACACATACTTGGTATAGAAATGAATAAAAAAGGGATCATAGAGCTAAGTGTAAAATGTAAAACTATAAGACTGCTGGAAGGTAACATAGGAGAAAATCTAGGGGATGAATTTTTAGATAAAATACCAAAAGTGCAATCCATGAAATTAAAAAAAAAAATGTTTGATAAGTTGCCCTTCATTAAAATGAAAAACTTCTATTTTTGGAAAGACATTGATAAGGGTATTGAAAGACAAGACACACAATGGAAGAAAATATTTGTAAAACACCTATCTGATTAGGGACTTGGTATCCAAAATAAACAAAGAACTCAACAATAAGAAAATGTATAATCCAATTTAAAAGTGGGAGAGAGCTTTAGAGGGATCTCACTGAAGAAGATAATTCTGATGGCAAATAAGCATATGAAAAGATGCTTGATATTTATTTCATTAGGAAACGGTAAATTAAAACAATAAGATACCACTACTTACCTAGTAGAATGGCTGAAATTCAAAATACTGACATCACCAAATGCTGCCAAGGATGTGAAACAAGCAGCAAGGTCTCTGATTTGTTGGTGGTGGGAATGAATACAGCTTCTTTGGAAAATAATTTGGCAATTTATTATGAAGATAAGCATACATACAGTCTTCACTACTATGCAGCCCAGCTATTGCACTCCTGGGTAGTTACCCAAACGAGTTGAAAACATGTCCATGAAAAATTTGCACAATGTTTATGTAAACTTTATTCATAATTGCCCAAACTAAGAAGCAAACAGAATGCCCTTTACTAGATAAGTGGATAAGCAAACTGTGACATAGCTAGACAATGGACTGTTAATTCAGTTGATGAAAAGAAATGACCTATTAAGCCACAAAAAGACATGGGAAACCTTAAATGAATATCACTGAGTGAGTTAAATCATTTGTAAAGCCAACATACTGAGATTCCAACTATATGACATTCTGAAAAAGGCAAACTGTGGAGACAGTAAAAAGCTCAGTGGTTTCCAGGGGTTGAGGAGAGAAAAGGACGAATAGGCAGAGCACAGGGGATCTTTAGGGTGTTGAACCTGTTCTGTATGGTTCTTTAATGATGGGTACGTAGCATTATGTATTTGTCAGCTGTATAATTGTGGAACTATACAACACAAACAGTGAACCCTAGTGTGAACTCTAGACTTAAGTTCATAACTATGTTTTAACATGGTTCATCAGTTATAGCAAATATAGCACAGTATTACAAAATCTGAATAATAGAAGAAACTATGTGTTTTGGAGACAGAGAAGACATATAAGGGAACTCTGTAGTTTCAGTTGAATTTTTCTATAAAAGTAAAACTGTTCTAAATAAATGAAGGCTTTACTTTAGATATGTTTTTGCATGTCAAATATAATTTTTTGAAAATTAAGAAAGCTATCTCAATGATTCTGTTAAGTAGAATTCCTAGAAAAAGTGAGATAATATAATATTTGATCTGTCTACTCTGGATATTCAAGCTTTTTTAAAAGATAGGGTTTTTAAATCATTATTTTCTGATATTATAAAGTACTTCCCAGAGAGCTCAGCTGGTTAAGAATCTGCCTGCAATGCATGAGACCCTGGTTCAATTCCTGGGTTGGGAAGATCTGCTGGCGTGTGTTTTACTTGGGGAAAGTGCTAATATCCATATAGGAAGACCTCTGTGCTTGCATATATTTAGTAACTTATTATGACAACTTATGTAGAATAAACTTGTCTTAAGATAGATAGTTTAGTTTTGAATTAAAAAAAAATTTTTTTTACCCCCAAACTCATATACCCAAAACCCATTCTTTAGTAAAGAAATGATATTTACTGAGTTTTTTGTAGCTTCTTAAAATTTAATGCATTTTATGCAGTGGTCCATCCTCCTGAGACACTTAAGTGGGATTTTAATTTGTTAATTTTAATGTTCCATGTTGTAAAAGAAATGAAAAACAGATGCACTTTGTATTCTCTCTTTGAATAGAAAATTTCAAATGCAGTTTCAGTTTAAAAAGTACCAGATATGTTTATTTTTTTTTTGCTAGTCTCTAACATTTTTTCTTGGTTTTCATTTTTCTTCCTCCTTTCCTCTTTTTTCTCCTTATTTTTCTTTCATTCTCAGTATATTGTAATATTTAATGTTTGAAGGAGTGAGTATAATCTTATTTAACTAGTTGATATTAACAGAAACCAGGAATTTATTATTCATAAAACTGAAATTTAAAAATCCCCCTTTTCTTCAAACTTTGGATGTGGCTAGGCTCAACACAAATGTCTAGGGAGAATGCATCTGTTGCTATTGCATTTTTTTTTTGTTTCCCTGAAAACTTGGCATTTGTAAAATATCTTTGATTTTGATTTGTCTTGGCCAAAACCCAGATTACCAGGGAATTACATTTTTAACATATTCAACCAAGAATTATCTTTGTAACAACTTTTCCTTTGCCATATTGAAATTTTGGGAATAAAATCAGATTTTGTTTGAAAAACCAGCTATGTTTCTTCATAATGCCAGAATGAATTTTTTTCTATGTTAAAGTGATACCACACAATACTTAAAATTCACATAAAACTTACTTTAAGCATACTGTGGAAGAAAGATCAGTTTTGAATTTGACACACCTGGGTTTGTTCAGCCATGTATTTTTTTTATATTGATCTTGGTAAGTTTTATATGTGAAAAAAAATGATTTTCACATAGGGTTTTGTGAAGATTGAATGATCAAACTTTAAAAATACCTGGCACAGAATAGGCACTTAATAGTAGAGATCTCTCTTACCTTTTCTATGCATGTAGAAATATTTGTTAAATATAAGTGTGTATATTTTCATGTATGTATGTGTTTATATATGTCTCCATCTCTGTCTCTATGTATAGCAGTGTACAATACATAGTGATTTATTCTATTTATTAAATTCTGAAGCAGATAATTATTCTGGCAAGAATGTAGTTCCATAATTCAGGAAATATGGTTTCTATCACCGCATGGAAATACTTAAAAAGTTGTTATTTCTTTGTGGCCTAGTATTTCTGTAACTTTATATTAACCTACCTGGAATATTTATAAATTCTTAAAAGAAGATCTAAAGAATGTTTATGTTTCTTTTACAAATTCCCAGCAGGCAATAGAGGAATTTTTTTCTCCTTCAATGATATATCAGAGGATGATATATAGGATATATATCCTACATTTTTGGGGCGTTCAAAAAGATTTGCTTTGGTCAATTTGAGAGGCTATATAGGAATATGGAAAACAAGATAATTTATTTATTAAATGTCTGAAAAGAGACATATCAGTCTTAACAAGAAAAAAAAATACAAAGGAGAAGTTGAATCTTCCTGAAAAAGTGATATTCATGGGATTTAGTTTTCATTAGATAACAAAGCACCAGTTTCTTAGGGCAGCTTTTTACAGCTGTCTTCCTAACTGATTTGAATCTTTATAAGATAGTAATTCAACAAAATGAGGTGTAATATCCATGTTCTCTTACAAGATGTAAGCTTTTTTGCAAAAGCAGTTGTTAATGTCTTAAGAAAGTAACCCACCTGAATGTGTCTTGTGATTGCCGAATGACTCCCTAGAATCTTAATGAATGGATTGCTCTCAGACCCTCAAAGGAGGATTGTAACAAAGAAACAGAATGCTTAAATGCAAGGCTAAAACTCATCCAGCTATGTACCTTATCACAAAAGCCTGACCTCTTGGTTTTAAGTGCTTATTATTTTTTGAAAAAGGCAAACTAGTTAAAACTTTTGTAGTCCTGTATATCTCTTCTATTTTAAGATAGTAAAGACAAAACTTATTAAACACAAAATAGATGGTAATCTCCAAATCCATTTGAAGGATTTAATTACCCTTTTGAGTCTACTTCCAAGCTAATGATGCAAAGTGATATGTGAAAAAAGGGATTGGATATTCCTGGGATGAATGACTGTTTTTTAGTGGGTATGTGCCATGCTGTGCTTATTCGCTCAGTCATGTCCTGACTCTTTGTGACCCCATGGACTGCAGCCCACCAGACTCCTCTGTCCATGGAGATTCTCCAGGCCAGGATACTAGAGTGGGTTGCCATGCCCTCCTTCAGGGAATCTTCCCAACCCTGGGATCAAACCCAGGTCTCCTGCATTACAAGCCGGCTCTTTACCAGCTGAGCCACCAGGGAACCCCAAGACTACTGGAGTGGGTAGCTTATCCCTTCTTCAGGGGATATTCCCAACCCAGGAATCGAACCAGGGTCTCCTGCATTGCAGGTGGTTTCTTTACCAGCTGAGCTTAGTGGGAGTATCAATGATCTATTAATAGTTTTGTGGAGGTGATGATTCTACTCATGCAATTATCACTTAAATGCTTCATTTTGATTATAGCCCAATGTAACAGTATGAGAGCAACATAGTGGCTTTGGGGAAAAAATGTATAGTTTGAAGGTATATTTTCTCCTAAAGATCATTTCTGCTGAACTCTCTTAAATGTTCAATAATTTTTATTATTGTGCAACTGAAAAGGAACAACTTATCTTTTTGGAAGTAAGACTGTACCATTTTTCAATATAGAGAGTATATTTTAGTAAATTTTTTACCTAAATAAATAGCCATACACTATCTCAGATACTTAAGCTATATATAAAAGCATTTCTTGGTCAGCTGATCTGGGTAAATTGGTTAAGAATGTCTTTCCCTGAAAATTATTTTAAAGATTTTCTTCACTCTAGAATCCAAAGTGGTAACTTTCTTTAAGATTTTTATTTTAAAATCTTGTGGACATATACAAGATAACACAGTAAGCATTCACATATTCAAATTGACATATGTGAATATTTTGTTATATTCAGATATGTCTTTTTTTTAAAAAAATACAATACCACAAATAAAGCAAAAACTCTGTGCTCTCTTCTTGTCTTATCTCTCTCTAGAGAAATTTACTGAAGTTGGTGTTTATCTGTATTCTTATTTTTTTTGTGTGATTTTAACATGTATGTGAGTGGCATCATATTAAATCTTCCCTTCTGAAGAAGTTTTGCTTTCAAAAATTATGTTTAGGGGCCTTATCCATGATGATAAACACAGGTCTGATTTCTTAGGTTTTTTAAGTTAGCTATTATTAAAGTAAACCTTGTACATTTATGAGTTTTGCAGTTATATAATGAAAACTGCAGAAGTTATATATGAACATTGTGGTGAATTTTCACAAAATGGACAGATCTGTGTCATTAGTACCCAGCTGAATAAATAGCACACTACCAAGTCTCAGAAGCTCCCACTCAGAAGTTACTATCCCTCCCCACCCTTGCCAGAGAAACAGTATTCTGACCCCTAACACATAGATTAGTTTTGTGGTTTGGAACGTAATATGAATGGAATCCTTTAGTACACAGTCTTTTGTGTGTGTCTGACATTTTTTTGTTAATATTAGGTTTACATGCTTCCTCCATGTTGTTGTATGTAGTTAAGTGTCTATTCTGAGAGCTAAATAGTATTCCATTATGTGAATATACCACTGTTAGTTTATTTCCACTTGACTTTGGGGTATTTGTATTGTTTTCACTATTAGGACATTTGTATATGTCCTTTTCATATTATGCAGATCTGTATAGCTTGGGGGATAAATTTTGTATGGTGAGATATCTACATCATTGTGTCAACTTAGCATCTGTGTGTGTGCTTAGTTGCTCATTTCAGTTCAGTCACTCAGTCGTGTCCGACTCTTTGTGACCTCATGGACTGCAGCACGCCAGGTGTCCCTGTCCATCACCAAACTCCCGTAGTTTACTCAAACTCATATCCATTGAGTCGGTGATGTCATCCAGCCATCTTTTCTTCTGTCGTCCCCGTCTTCTCTTGCCTTCAATCTTTCCCAGCATCAGTCTTTTCCAGTGAGTCAGTCCTTCGCATCAGGTGGCCAAAGTATAGGAGTTTCAGCTTCCAATGAATACTCAGGGCTGATCTCCTTCAGAACGGACTGGTTGGATCTCCTTGCAGTCCAAGGGACTCTCAAGAGTCTTCTCCAACACCACAGTTCAAAAGCATCAATTCTTCAGCACTCAGCTTTGTTTATAGTCCAACTCTCACATCCATACATGACCACTGGAAAAACCATAGCTTTGACTAGACAGACCTTTGTTGGCAAAGTTGCTCAGTTTTGTTGGCTTAGTTGTTCAGTCAGTTGTGTCCAATTCTTTTGACCCTAGTCCATATTCTTGCCTGGAAAATCCCATGAATGGAGGAGCCTTGAAGGCTACCGTCCATGGGATCTCAGAGAGTCAGACACGACTGAGTGACCTCACTATACTATACTATGGACTGTAGCCCTCCAGGCCCCTCTGTCCGTGGGATTTTTGGGGCAAGAACACTAGAGTGGGTTGCCATTTCCTGCTCCAAGCAGTCTTCTTGACCCAGGGATTGAACCCAGGTCTCCTGCATGGGCAGGTGGATTCTTTCACCACTGAGCCACCTGGGAAGCCCTTAGTGTCTATATCCTCAGTTATCTTTATATAGTGTCACTGTTAACATTAGTAGACACTGCCATGCAGTCTTATAAAGTTTATATCCCAATTTACTGTCCCATCATTGATGCATGATGTCCCATTAACTCATGCATCAATGTTTCTCTATTTCTTGCCAACACTGAGATTGTCTTTTTTTGTTTTTACCATTTTTGTGCATAATACTTAGGTTTTAATTGCTCCAAACATTCCATGGTTTCATTCAAGCATAGCTATTTTAAAATCCTTCTTCAGTAAATGAACAGTTCAACTGTTTTCAGTTTTTTTATTATTCCAAACACTAATGCAGTGAATGTATCTGTATATTTCTTTTTGTGTACATGTTTGAGAGTTTTGTTAAGGTTGTAACTTGCAGTAGAATATCTGAGTTTTAGAATACTACATCTTTATTTTTACAATGTACTGCTATATGTCTAATTGCGTTATAGCACAGTGATAATTTTTACTTCATTATAAATCATACTCAAGTACAGAGTATAAATGTTGCTTTTTTTTAAAGAGCATTATGTAAAGCTTAGGGCCAGATGATTTGGGGAAAATTTAATGGGGAGAGATGAAACATCCTGCACAGCTCCTGGCATTTAGATTAAAAGCTTCCATTATTATTGTTTTCACTCTTGGATTAAGCATATTAATTATATTGCTTATTAATTAATTGATTATATTGCTGCACAGTGCTCATTCTAGTGTCCGTTACAAGTCATGTAAGCTCTCCCACCATACATTTAAAGTAGCATCTTTCTATCTTTGAAATCTATTTACTAGAGTTCTATTTTTACCTGTATAACAAGTCATTGCATATATTTGATCTTGATGTTTGATCACCCAATGGCATTATATACTGAGATAGTTTGGAAAGTTTATATAATTTGACTGATAGAGTTACACACTCATGATATTCTTATTAAATATTTGATCCTAAGCAAAATGGTGAATTGCAGCCAACATTTGCTTTGTGCCACTCCCACTGAGTTTTATTAAAGTGGCATGTGCTTTTATTTTATAGTTTTTAGTCAATAATACTAAGATATTTATATTTTCTGTTCAGTGTAAGAACAGAAAAAGTTAGTATTGGTAGGATGACCAAGTGAAAGTCGCTCAGTCATGTCTGACTCTTTGTGACCCCTCCATGGATTCTACAGGCCAGAATACTGGAGTGGGTAGCCTTTCCCTTCTCCGGGGGATCTTCCTGACCCAGGGATTGAACCCAGGTATCCCACATTGCAGGTAGATTCTTTACAAGCTGAACCACAAGGGAAGCCCAAGAATACTGGGCTATCCCTTCTCCAGTGGATCTTCCCAACCCAGGAATCAAACCAGGGTCTCCTGCATTGCAGGCAGAGTCTTTACCAACTGAACTATCAGGGAAGCTTAGGATAACCAAAGGAAGACCTTTAATCTCAAGTCTTATATTTTTCTTAAAGAATTCAGTTAGTATGTCTGTTACCACTATTTTAAAAAATAATCGCTATTTCTCTCATTGCCCTTTTCCCTGCCAGGATCCTTAATTAATCTTAATCTAGTGAACCTCTAGTTTCTCTCTTCAGATGAGAGATGCATGTTGCTACACATGTTACTCTATCTCCCTCTTTTTTCATTCTAGATATTGACAGTCTTCTTTCTACCAACAAGTGTGTTTTGAACTAACAAACCAAATTTCAACTCAAAATTTCATGATGATTTTTCAGAATAAACTCTTATTACAGGTACATTTTAATTGAGCCCTCAATTATTGCCAGCTTCTTAATTTTTCAAAAACCTTTTCACTTACCTGAGTCTTAGAAGCCTTGTGCAAAGGGAAATTTTAGCTTTGTTGTGCAATTTAAAAATAGCATTTCTATTGTGTCCCTGTTTTCTTATGGTTAAAGTGATCTGAGATTAAATTTGTCTTATTTTAAATCTAGTTATATTTGAATTTAAATCTAATATATCATGAATTGAGGTGTTTTAAGAAATATAATTTCTCAATAGTTTCATTATAGAGATGAATGCTGATGAATATGATGGTTAATGAAAATATTAAAAACAGTAATTTTTGTTTTCTATTAGATTTTAAGAATCATTGTGATAAGATGCCATCCTGTTTTCCACTCAGTACTTTTCATGCAGTGTTGTATAAATTTCTATATACCAGATTCAACCCTGTGTCCCTACTGCTCAGATTAGTACTGGTGCACAGTCCACATTTAATACATATTGGGTGAATGAATTGATTTGGACTTTGCCTCTTTACACTGTACTACAAGGTTAATGGAAGCTTTTGCCTTGAAGTGCAATCCTTTGGAAGACCACATTGAAATAAAATGAGTATGAATTATAATAGCTGAGAAGTTAGTATCCTCCTGTGTAACAGGAATAACACCCTAGAAAAAAGTTTCTCAAAATTGATGGCAAGTCCTTACTGTAACACAGCATAGTTTTCTGGATTTCCTCTTTTTATAACTCAAAGGAACTATATTTGGCTTAATTAACAAAGATCATTTTCTTCAAGTCCCACCTTTGAATTAAAAAAAGAGAGAGAAAATAAACTATGCTATATTATAGTAGGTACTTATTTACCTTAAAAAATCTAAAAATGTAAATATAGTAGTTTCTGAGTTCACTCAGAGAGAGACAGGGCTATTGTCATCAGCTTTGAGAATTTTTCCTGGAGTGTAATGCCTGTGTAATTTCTCTTCTGCATTTTTTTTTTTTTTGACTCCTGGAACAGTTTCCTTTTGTATAAGAGGGGACTACATGATTGAATAATGTACTGATTGATTCCTTGAACAAGTTTCTTTGAAGATACGTATTAGACCATGTAGTGCATACAAAGATGTGTTGTCATGTCTTGTTGGGTGTCACCCCTTCAGCTAGGATCCTTTTCATGGATTCATAACTTTTTATTCTTGTATTGTCACTTTATTAGTACTTTGTAAAGGAGTGGATGTAATTGCATGTGTTTAGACTGCTGTGAATGCAAAATGCCGGGCTGGAGGAAGCACAAGCTGGAATCAAGATTGCAGAGAGAAATATCAATAACCTCAGATATGCAGATGACCCCACTGTTATGGCAGAAAGCAAAGAGGAATTAAAGAGCCTCTTCATGAAGGTGAAAGAAGAGAGTGAAAAAGCTGGCATAAAACTCACCATTCTAAAAACAAAGATCATGGCATCCAGTCCCATCACTTTATGGCAAATAGTTGGGGAAACAGTGGAAACAGTGACAGACTTTATTTTCTTAGACTCCAAAATCACTGCGTACAGTGAATGCAGCCATGATATTAAAAGATGCTTGCTCCTTGGAAGAAAATCAATGACAAATCTAGACAGCATGTTAAAAAGCATAGACATTACTTTGCGTACAAAGATCCATGTAGTCAAACCTATGGTTTTTCCACTAGTCATGTACAGATGTGAGAACTGGACAATAAAAAAAAGGCTGAGCACTGGAGAATTGATGCCTTTGAAACGTGGTGCTGGAGAAGACTCTTGAGAGTCCCTGGGCGATCCCACCAGTCAATCCTAAAGGAAATCAACCCTGAATATTCATTGGAAGAACTAATACTGAAGCTCCAATACTTTGGCCACCTGGTGCAAAGAGCAGACTCTTAGAAAATACCCTGATGCTGGGAAAGATTGAAGGCAGGAGGAGAAGGGGAAGACTGAGGATGAGATGGTTGGATGGCATCCCTGACTCAATGGACATGAGTTTGGCAGGGAAGCCTGGCATGCTGCAGTCCATGGGGTAGCAGAGAGTTGGACACTACTGAGCAACTGAATGGCAACAACAGACTGCTGTGCTTATTCAGAAGTCTCTCAATGATATTACTGTTGATGAATCTTAGGGCAGTTTCTGTCCTTTGCCTTTCCTGAACTGTTTAACACAGCTGACTGCTTCCTTATTTTATCAGCTCGTGTTCTCATGGCATATTCTGCCACTTACTCCTTTTCCTAAGTCTCCTTTGTGAGTCTTCCCTTTGCCCATTGATAAATGTAGATATTTTCCTGTATTCTCTCTTCATCATTTCATTTTGTGTGTTCATTATTCTAGATGAGCTCCCTTACTGCCAGAGCTCTGATTGCCACTTTTAGTGATGGGGCTCCCACTTTTGCATCTCTAGCTCATATTTTACCTCTGATTGTGAGATCTGCATTTACAACTGTCTTCTTGTTATCTTTACTTAAATGTCCCACAGGGATCCATCTAAAATTCAGCTCATTGTCAACTCTTATCTCACCTATAAAAATATGATGGAAAATTTGCTTCTTTTATGCTGTGTTATGTCTTACTGAATAGCAAGCACCATTATACTCCCAGTTGCCTATGTCAGAAATGTTGGATCACTAACATTGGGTCACTTGGACATCTCCTTTCTTCTGTTTACTCTCCTTTGTTGTTGTTCAGTCGCTCAGTCATGTCGGACTCTTTGTGATCCCATGGATTGCAGCATGCCAGGCTTCCCTATCCTTCACTATCTCCTGAAGCTTGCTCAAACTCATGGCCATTGAGTTGATGATGCCATCCAACCATCCCATCCTCTGTCATCCCCTTCTCCTCCTGCCTTCAATCTTCCCAGCATCAGGGTCTTTTCTAATGAGTCAGAGCTCTTCACATCAGGTGGCCAAAGTACTCTAGTCTCATTAATTAATTTTCCAATTTTGGTCAAAATGTTTTTCTTTTTCTACCTCCCAGTGATACTATGCTAGTCTAAAACATTCACTTGGATCACTGCAGTGACTACCTGTTTTACTAAATTCTTAATGCCCTTTATCTTAATGCTGCCTTCTGACTCACATGGTAATGACTTGACTTTTAAAAAAAGATTGGATAATTTTTATTATCTTCTTAAAAATTTGCATTTGTTTTCTCTTGACCATAGGGTAAAATATGAACTAACTCTCCAGAGTATTCTGTAAGTCCCTGTACATTTTGGACCATGCCTGTCCCCTCTAGTGTCATCTTTCTCTACTCAGTATATTTTAGACTCTTCTTTTTTACTTCACTTACTCTGACGTAATTTCATTAGTTAATGGCTTTGAGTTATTTTGTGTTTTGTGGCTTGTGTGCATGTTGTTCCTTCTCTAGGACTTGATAATGGATGCATGGGGCAAAAATCTGGGTGATCTTAAGACTTCCAACTTTGTAATTATATTTTATGTACAATCTAAGCACCAAATAATAACATGCATATGAGCCCTTTTTATCCTAACCTCTTGCAAACATTCTGAAATGTTTCAGAACTGCTCTTTGTGTAGTGATTCCCCAAAGATATCTTGCACTTGATGCCTCTGCATGCTTTGTTCTCTTTGTTGGAAAATACTCCTCTGCCTTTGTGGTAGATGAACCCCCTAATGTTCTTTAAGACCTAGTTCAAGCACAGCTTCTCTGAGAGACTATGAGCCTTCAGAGTTGTCAATGACAACTTCCTTTATGTCACCTGTGTATATGTTGCAGAAGATGTACCTGAGACTTGGAACAGTTGAGTAGCTGCTCCAGTTATTAAGTTATAGAACCAGAATTTGAACCTTCACCTGTCTGACTTTGAAGCATCAGTTTTTAACTATCCTTTGTTAGACAACAGCATCAATAAGAAAAATAAAATACTATATGAACTAATTAGCTAAAAAAAGCTTTTATGTCATCAGTGAGAAGAAGTGATATCACTGATATAGTGAATAAAATTTTTGATAGAAATAATAGAGGAATCCTTATCTGTAGGATGATACAACTTCTAATCCAGTTTAGCTCAGCTTTGTTTGTAACACCCTAAGATGAGAAACGCTGGACTGGAAGAAACACAAGCTGGAATCAAGATTGCTGGGAGAAATATCAATAACCTCAGATATGCAGATGACACCACCCTTATGGCGGAAAGTGAAGAGGAACTAAAGAGCCTCTTGATGAAAGTGAAAGAGGAGAGTGAAAAAGTTGGCTTAAAGCTCAACATTCACAAATGGAAGATCATGGCATCTGGTCCCATCACTTCATGGGAAATAGATGGGGAAACAGTAGAAACAGTGTCAGACTTTATTTTTGGGGGCTCCAAAATCACTGCAGATGGTGACTGTAGCCATGAAATTAAAAGACGCTTACTCCTTAGAAGAAAAGTTATGACCAACCTAGATAGCATATTGAAAAGCAGAGACGTTACTTTGCTGACTAAGGTCCGTCTAGTCAAGGCTGTGGTTTTTCCTGTGGTCATGTATGGATGTGAGAGTTGGACTGTGAAGAAGGCTGAGGGCCAAAGAATTGCTGCTTTTGAACTGTGGTATTGGAGAAGACTCTTGAGAGTCCCTTGGACTGCAAGGAGATCCAACCAGTCCATTCTGAAGGAGATCAACCCTGGGATTTCTTTGGAAGGAATGATGCTTAAGCTGAAACTCCAATACTTTGGCCACCTCATGTGAAGCGTTGACCCATTGGAAAAGACTCTGAGGCTGGGAGGGATTGGAGGCAGGAGGAGAAGAGGACGAGAGAGGATGAGATGGCTGGATGGCATCAATGACTCGATGGACATGAGTCTGAGTGAACTCCGGGAGTTGGTGATGGACAGGGAGGCCTGGCGTGCTGCGGTTCATGGGGTCTCAAAGAGTCGGACACGACTGAGCGACTGAACTGAACCGAAGATGCCTCTGGTTCTCAAAAAGAATATGAGGTCAAACTTCATTTAAATAGGCCATGAAGTGAACAAATTACTTTTAATTAATAGTGGCAAATATGCATCATGTTTATTTTTTCTTAGTTTCTAGTTGCATTATGTATTTGTATCTTTCTCCCTTCGACTTGATTGTTAACTTGTTCTGAAAAAAAGCATGTTTTACCTTTTCCTAGAATCTCCTATAATGGTTTATTCTACTTGATAATTATTTTTTGGGGTACAAAATAAATGGTAGTATCTTATCTCTTCATAATTTAATTTTACAAAACTTCAAATATTTTCCAATGGAGTAACGCAGCTAATAATTTGTTTATACGCACCAATAGTTGGAAACATTAATGTTCATGGAAAATAGAACTAACTGTTCAGTATTGGATTCAATATTATCTTTTTAGAAAGAAAAATGCTCAGGTATGCATAAGGCCAAGGATATGCTCAGTGAAGAAAAGCAGTTTATGTTGGATCTAGGCTAGGAGAATGCACTATTTTAACATTTAACTAATAGGTGTTTAAATATCTACACAACTCTATCTTAGGACTTATTTTGCCTTTTACTTTTCATTTTCTTCTGAATATCAAGAGATATTCACATTTAGAAGGACATATTCTTACTAGCTCTAATGAGATTTTTGGTAAATGAATTGAATATAAACAACTATTGTGTTTGTCATTTCTTTTTTGGTAAGAAAGATTTCAAGCTAAAGATCCTAGTCATATAATTAAAAGAACTAATCCCATTCAATCCTTGAATCCGTCTATAGAAGTAGAATTCTTGAAACATATACACAAAAGGGAATATGGGCCTGTTGAATTTTATATTATATTCAGTTGAACTATTATACTTCTAAAACAAATTCAATTTTGATTAGGAAAATGAATCTTTTACAGGGCCTTTATAAAAATGTATATATTATAGGCCATCACTGGTACTAGGGGAGTTGAGGGCAGAGAAGTAACATTTGTATTACGTTAAATCAGAGAAATAATTGCACTTGGCAGTTTTTGTTTGCAGAATGCAGGAAGGGCTGAAGGCTTTTGTACAGTTCAAAGAGCACATTCCACAGATACAGCAGTTGGTTGCCTGCGGGGATCCTCAGAACTGGGGGGTGGTGGTAGAGGTCTGTATCACAGAAGTCCAGGCTCTTGGGCTGTGTTTGCTTTTTTAAAAAAAATATTTGCACCTTTTTTGAAAAGTAGTTTGGAATTTATCCTTGTATAATTTAAATATATTTTAAATATAGCACTTTTGCATCGTTTTAATCTGTACAGTAATCAGACGAGATGATTATTTAGTTTTTGCTGCCTCTTGTTCTCTAATCATTTGTTTTCAGATTAAAATTTATGTTCAAATGTGGAAGCATGAAACTGTTGACTATTAAACTGTCAAACTTTGTAGAAAAATATAAATAAATTATTACAATCTTATATCAAGCCATCATTTATACAATTAGCATATTGAGCAATTTTGACAGGTTAACTCAAGAAAGCAGTCTCTAACTGAAACTATGCCAAAGGCTATCTTTATCAGCTGGCATGTTGAGACTTGTGCTGAATTAACTCTTTTTTTTCTTTTCCATACAGAATATACAAGCTATAGTTTCTACCATTAAGTGAAATAATACAGCTGAAAGTTCTCTGAAAACTGTAAATTGTAAAATTGATTATAAATTAGCATTGTTTCTTGAAATATCTGGTTTACATGATACTATTTGTGTGCATTATATTATTTATTATCATTTTGGCAAATCATATCAATGCAGTTTTGTTGGCTATATTATTAGGCTAAAAAAAACCCCACTAATTTGTGATACTTTCGTTAAAATTTTTGGTTTTAGAAGTCCTCAAAGTAATATCTTAACCTAGGTCTTGAATTCTTAAGAGTTTGAGATAAAGTGCTTTGTTTCATCGAGATGTGTCTTATGCAACCTGACATACTTAATTGCCAGAGGATTAGTAGTACAGTGCAAGATGAGAAATATTAACATTGGAATTAGTTGTTGAACATATTTCTGTATCCATTGTAATAAAAACTTCCTTATTTTTGCTTTTACAGTTTTTCACTTTCAGGTTAAGAAATGCTTAAAACATACAAAAATATACAGAAACCAATTTAGCAGAATCCATGTACCCACCACCATTCAGGTTTCATAAATGTTTCTATTTTAATGTTGTCTCTTTATTAAGAAATCTTAAAATATCAAAGGGCTCCCCTAGTAGTGCAGATGGTAAAGCATCAGACTACAATGCAAGAGACCTGGGTTCAATCCCTAGGCTGAGAAGATCCCTGCAGAAGGAAATGGCAACCCACTCCAGTATTCTTGCTTGGAGAACTCCATGGACAGAGGAGTCTGGCGGGCTACAGTCCATGAGGTCACAAAGAGTCAGACATGGCTGAGTGACTAACACACACAAAAGATCAAAGCCTTCCTTTTTAGTCTTGAAATGCTGATTGCTGAAATCGTTATTTGACAGCAACATCCTAAGACTCTTAACTGATATTTCACTCTGATTTTAATATTGGTTATTTTACTACTGGTTAGCATGTTATAGTGTCCTCAGAAAGGCTGCAGCTCCTGAGCAATGTGATTTAAAGAAGACCCAGTGGCCCTCCTGTCCCAGAATTTCAGCTTTCCTTCTCATTATTTCTAGAAGATGTGAAATTATTTTACTTTCCAATTTTTAGTTATAGGACATTGGGGACTATTATTAAACATACATACTTTCTGGAGGGAATAACACATTAAGCCATTATTAGCCATTATCCTCATCACTCAGAAGCTGGTCTGATGGAACTGGATTCCACGAATAGGGTGACTGGAAGAAAGAGGGTGCTTCGGGTTAGGTTTGCCTTTAAGGTTTCATAGATGTGTAGAAATAAGTTCCAAAAGCAATTATCCTTTAATAAAAAATTAAAAACAACAACAACAAAAAACCCAGGACCAACAAACCTTACACTGCACAAAGAGAAAAGAAAAAAAAAAAAGTTCCAAATGAAAGACAACAAAGAATCATATAAGGTAGCATTCTTTACTGGGGCTGGGTCGGAAAAGAGAGACAAACAGAAACAACATTATATGAGGTGTCTGCCTTTTGGCAAAATGAAGAGAAGACAGTTCCCATGGTGTTTAATATATGTATAAAACTGCTAAGGGAAGCTACTCTTTTGGTTTGCAACATACATCCATATAATTTTAAGTAGAAGTTTTAAAACACATTTTGCAATGAGAATATTGAATGTCAGGGAAATTTGAGTAATTTTCTAAAATGTCACTGCTAGGAAGTTAAAAATCTAGACTTTCAACCATTATGTTTATCTTTTTCTTTTTTTTTACTGTACCCTAATACTTCATATGATTCATGGCTTTCATTACCAAAGTTACTTCCTCCACCTTTAGGCTTATCTAAAGTTTGCCTGATTTTTAAAATAAATGATTCTAGTCTTATACTTGGCCTGAAACATTTCCTACAAAATTCAAGAGCTCTTCTTTTGCTCAATACTTAGTGCTAACTACGTGAATATTTTTATAGTCTCCCATATCCCACTAACAATATATATGTGTTTGTTTTACTTAAAAACTGTTTTGTTGGCACCTTAAGATCTGGGCCCTGGCTTATACATCTTTGGTTTCCAATTATTGCCAACCCAATGAACAGTTAATGGATGCTCTGTCACTCCTGACTCTAGATTTAGTCTGGGCCTCCATTCCCAGGACTGACAATTACCAGCTGTGTGGTATTGGGCAAGTGACTTAATTTCTGAGCTTTAATTTTTCTCATTTGTAAAAAGGGAGTAATAATAAAGCCTCTATCTCAAAGGGTTGTTGTGGGAATTAAACCGGACTTGGCAGTGTAAAGTACTATGCTTAATACCTGCAACATAGTAAGTGCTCAATAAATGTAGCTCTTGTCATTAGTGTTTACTGTTATAATCAATTAATGATCACAGACTGAAGGATTGCCTGCCTATAGGACAACTTCTATTAGAAAAATTCTCTAATATAAGCATTTTGGTTCTGTAGGAGATAAAATATTCTTTAAAATAAACAAATTGTAGTTCAGAGGAGTTTGACTGAAAAGAAAACGCACTCACATTTTATCCATGCTCAATATTTTGGACCTCTGGGAGTTGGTGATGGACAGGGAGGCTTGGCGTGCTGCGATTCATGGGGTCGCAAAGAGTCGGACACGACTGACCGACTGAACTGAACTGAACTGAATAAACAAAGAATCCAAAAATCCCAGTATTTTCTTGGAACCACCCACTCCTCTCTAGTGCAGTTGCCTTTTAACTCTACTAGCACTTATGGTCATTGCAGATATTATTTACCCTGTGTTCTTTGCCTCAAGGGGTTCTTGATAGAAATGAATTTCAATATAATTGGTTTCCTTTGTAACTGTATGTATTTTATCTCATGTGTTTATAGATATTATTCCAAGGAGGGATTTATAGGCCTCAGTAGACTAATGAACGGAGAAGGCAATGGCACCCCACTCCAGTACTCTTGCCTGGAAAATCCCATGGATGGAGGAGCCTGGTAGGCTGCAGTCCATGGGGTGGCTAACAGTCAGACACGACTGAGTGACTTCACTTTCACTTTTCACTTTCATGCATTGGAGAAGGAAATGGCAACCCACTCCAGTGTTCTTGCTTGGAGAATCCCAGGGACGGCAGAGCCTGGTGGGCTGCTCTCTATGGGGTCGCACAGAGTTGGACACGACTGAAGCGACTTAGCAGCAGCAGCAGCAGGCTAATGAACGTTCTCACGGTGCCCAAAACAGCTTAGAATCCTCACATGAAATCTAATTTATTTGCTATGGAGCACAGTCATGATTCTGTCCTAAAAATATTAGATCATGTACTCCTTGGTGTTAAAGCCTTTACATGTAGTTGGTATAAAATATAAGCTTCTTACCTTGGCTTTGAAAGACCCTCAGTAATGACTGCAGCCTAGCTTTGCTTCTCATCTGTTGCCTCCTCCTCCCTCGCTCTCTCTCCCTCGTGTCACTGGCTTTCTTTTAGTTCTTGCGACCCTCCCTGATGGCACTTGCTGTTGTCACTGTATGAAATATTCCTTTCTATGCTTGGCCTGCTCTGTTTAAATGGTTCTTTCTCTGGGAGCTTTTTCTGACCTCCCTCTCTAAAGTAATTCCATTTTCATCTATGCTTTTGTTCTTTTCCACAGCTCATTCATCTACTTTGTTATTGGTAACAAACACTTCATATGCTTGTTTAATGTCTGTTTTCATATTGACTTGTGAATTCCATAGGGGCATAAAATGTGTATCTTATTCAGTCTGTCATTTAGGGTAAGGTCTGATCAGTAGATAGTGAATGAATGACTGAATGAATGAATGAATTGGGGGTGCATGTCTCGTCTGCTGTTTGCAATATTTGAATGCATTTGTTTATTCATAAACTCATTAATTAGACAATGAAAAATGAGAGACCACCAGTTATAACATTTAAATTCTGAATAGCTTTCAGAGTAATTCATGAGCTACAGTTGAATGCTTTAATCTCCTCAGTTATTCAGAAATGAAATGTAATAGTTCATTATATGACAAGGGGAACCACCCAGAAAATCAGAATTCAAAAAAGTGCTTAACTTCCTTTCATATGTTACACCTTCCATCTGCCATACCCCAAGCCTATACCTAATTAACTCTATTTCATGATAACTTTGTCTTATGATTGATTCACTTGATTACCATAGACCAAAATTGTGTGTGCATCCATTGAAACAGATTTTCTGTTATATATAGCATTTACTTTTCAAAATATTTTATCATTTGCATGAAAAAGTTAAATCTCAAAATTATGATAATTAAATACCTTTTATTCTGTTATAGTTAGGCAACTGCCTTTTATTATTTTTCTCTAACTTAAAGTATGTCTATTGAACTTATCCTTTACAAAAATGGAAGATACATATCAATGATGCATAGATTTGAACAGTAACCCTTTTATATTATATGTGGAAGTAAATCCCACACAGGTATACTCTCTCCCACCTCTTTTGAGGGAAACATATTCAGTAGAGTTGGAGAAAGGCTTGTGTACTCTGTTTTCTTTCTCTAACTAGATCAGTGATAACCTGAGAATCTTTTCCTTATTATCCTAAATAACCAGTATCATCTTATACTAGATGACTTTGTTATCTATAACAATGAAGAAATTTAGTTTATATTTTGATCATTATTTAGGGGACTTTTGTGGGCCAAAAAAAGTAGGTAATTTTCTTCTTGAGAAAGTGATTATTTTTGCCTGTATTACTTTTTATCCTTTAAGTCTTTAGAGCTCACTAAATGATTAAAGATATTCTTTTGCCTTATTTCACTTGTGGCTCAACATAGTTGCTTATTCTTTTCTTGATCGTATTGATTCTTTGTAGAGAATTTCTTGCAGATAAATGTATGTTTATAAACGTATATTTATTGAGGAAGTTTTGCTTTAGCTCAGATAAAATATGACAGGAAGGGAAAAGAAGGCCTATGTGCTCTTTTGATGAACACCACCCCTCCCCTATTCCTTTTAGGTCCCTGAGAACACAAAGGTGATATTAGTACAGTCCATGGGATTCTCCAGGGAAGAATACTGGAGTGGGTTGCCATTCCCTTCTCTAGGGGATCTTCCCAATCTAGAGATAGAAACGGGGTCTCCTGCATTGCAGGCAGATTCTTTACCATCTGAGCCACCAGGGAAGCCCCATTTGATTAATGAATGCTATCTCCTACTACTGTTTCTCTCCTCATCATTTAATACACTGAAGTTATCTCTGATCCCATTTTTTAAAACTTCTTTGGTTGGAGGAAAATTGCTTTACAGTGTTGTGTTGGTTTTTCCTGTACAACAACATGAATTAGTCAAAATTATATATATTCCCTCCCTCGTGAGCCTCCATCCACCAACCCATCCTGCCCCTCTAGGTCATCACAGAGTGCAAGGCTGGGCTCCCTGTGTTATATAGCAGCTTTCCACTAGCTGTATATTTCACAGGTGATAGTTGATCCCAATTTTAAATCTATTACGTCTTGCTGATTCCCTTCTTCCCTCCCTTCTCTTTCTCCTTGCCTCCCTCCTCTGCTCCCTACTCCTTGCCTATCTTTCTTACAAATAAGATGTAAAAACAATGTGTTTTGATATCAGACAATATAAGAAAACAAGAAAATCAATTAATACAAAGGAAAAAATGGTGTTAGATAGTAAAGTGAGTTTGTGCATGGGATGGGGAGGAGTGTTGTCTGGCTCTGTAGAGTAGGAGAGGGAAAGCAAGAGAGCCTACTTCTGTCTTAAATGTCTTCAGTCTTACTCCAGAGATACCTCGAGCTACCTAGCTTGGGGCTTCTGCTATGGATCAAATAACTTCTTGGCTTGTCCACAGTGTTAGCCAAGGATTCAAATTTTTGAAGTTTGTTTAATCAGCTATAACTCACATGTTAGCTTTTCAGCTTCCAAAATGCTGTTGCTATTGTCTTCTCTTGAACTTTCTATTCTTGTAGGTTTATTCCTTTATTGAAAAGTCTTTAGCTGTCATGTTTGTTTGGTTTATGGAGAGAAAAGAGACATGTTCCATTCTGTTTTGAACTGGAAGTTCTTAGTTCGTGTTCAACAGAAATGTATGAGGTATCCAGATACACATGGAAAGAGAGAAAGAAATATTCTTAAATAATAACAATAAAATCTGAAGAAAAACCATGCCTTGTTGCCCAATAAGAGTATTTAACTTCACCCATGCTTATTAGTTCCTTACCTCCCAGTAGTGTGATTTGAGGTGAGGATAGCAATAAAAACTGAAGTTTCATATAGGGGCACATATGCAGCCAAACAGTTAAGCTCAAATTCTTAGAGGGCATATGGTGTCAGTTCAGTCAAATTTCCACTGTAGGATTATGAACATATAAGCTGATTATTAACTTCTTTTTAAAATTTAAGACTTTATTTTTCAGAAAATTTTTAGATTTATGGAAAAAATGAGCAGTAAGTACAGAGAATTCCCATATTACCTCCTGGCCTCAAAATAATTCCCCCAATTATTAACATCTTTCATTAGTGTGGTTCATTTGATACAATTGATGAACCAAAATTGATATTTTATTATTAACTAAATTCTAGAGTTTACATTAGGGCTTGTTTGTGTTATACAGTTCTGTGGATTTTGAAAAATACATTATGTCTTGTATCTGCCAGGATGGTATCATAGAGTGTAGCAGAGACTTCCCTGCTGGTCTAGTGGTTAAGACTCCTCTGTGCTCCCAATGCATGGGGCATGGGTTCAATCCCTGGCTGGGGAACGAAAATAGAGAAAAAAGAATAATATCACTGCCCTAAAAAAATCCCATGTTCCACCTATTCATTCCTCTCCCTCCCCTTCCCCTTCAGACCTCTGCCAGCATCTAATCTCTCTGTCTATGGTTTTACCTTTTCCAGTGTCATGTAGTTGAAATTATGCAATATGTAGCATTTTCAGACTGTCTTCTTTGACTTAGGAATGTTTATTTAAGGTTTCTCCATGTCTTTTCATGGTTTGATAATTTATTTCTTTATATTGTTGAATAACCTTCCCTCGTGGGGCTTCCCAGGTGGCTCAGTTAGGTAAATAATTGCAATGCAAGAGCCCTAGGAGATGCAGGTTCAAGCTCTGGATCAGGAAAATCCACCGACATAAGAAATGGCAACCCACTAGAGTTTTCTTGCCTGGGAGCTCCCATGGATGGAGGGCTATAGTCCATGGGGCCACAGAGAGTCACATATGACTGAGCAGAGCACAGCACCGCACAGCAACCTTCCCTTGCATGAATTTATCACCGTTTGTTTACTTATTGAAGGATATATTGGTTGCCTCCTACTTTTTGCAGTTAAATGTAAGCTGCAGCAACCTTTCATGTGCAGGCTTTGGTATGTATACAGTTTTTGACTCATTAGGTGAAATGTAGAGCATAATGTCTGGGTTGTGGGGTAAAACTATATTTAGCTTTGCAATAAACTACCAAACTGTCTTCCAAAGTGGCTCAGATTAACTTGTTTTTACATTTAGTAGTAATCTAGATTATTTTTTAGAGAAATGCACATGGTAGTCAATAGTGATTTGCATTTCACTTGTCATTGTTTACACAAATAAAAATTCATTGTAAAGGTTTTATGAGTTCTGTAGTTACTGATACATTACTACTTAATATTACCCTAATATTGACCTAACCTACCCTAATATTGACCCTAACATTGCTAGAAGAGAGATTCTAATTGGAAAAGGTACTGTACAAAATTAATCACATCAGCATACTTTACTTTCCACATACCGAAAATATTCTCTACCCTTTAATAGAAATAAATATACCCAATAAGTGGAGAACTATGGACTGTGTTGGAATGATGATATTTTATTTGCTTTATTCTTCATTTAGCCATTCATTAAACATGCATTCAGTTCAGTTCAGTTTAGTCACTCAGTCATGTCGAACTCTTTGTGACCACCCCATGGACTGTGGCACACCAAGCTTCCCTGTCCATCACCAACTCCTAGAGTTTACTCAGACTCATGTCCATTGAGTCGGTGATGCCATCCAACCATCTCATCCACTGTTGTCCCCTTCTTCTCCTGCCCTCAATCTTTCCCAGCATCAGGGTCTTTACCAGTGAGTCAGTTCTTCACATCAGGTAGCCAAAGTACTGGAGTTTCAGCTTTAGCATCATTCCTTCCAAAGAAATCCCAGGGTTGATCTCCTTCAGGATGGACTGGTTGGATCTCCTTGCAGTCCAAGGGACTCTCAAGAGTCTTCTCCAACACCACAGTTCAAAAGCATCTTCGGCATTCAGCCTTCTTCACAGTCCAACTCTCACATCCATACATGACTACTGGAAAAACCATAGCCTTGACTAGACGGACCTTAGTCGGCAAAGTAATGTCTCTGCTTTTGAATGTACTATCTAGGTTGGTCATAACTTTCCTTCCAAGGAGTAAGCGTCTTTTAATTTCATGGCTGCAGTCACCATCTGCAGCGATTTTGGAGCCCCCTAAAATAAAGTCTGACACTGTTTCCACTGTTTCCCCATCTATTTCCCATGAAGTGATGGGACCAGATGCCATGATCTTCGTTTTCTGAATGTTGAGCTTTAGGCCAACTTTTGCGCTCGCCTCTTTCACTTTCATCAAGAGGCTCTTTAGTTCCTCTTCTCTTTCTGCCATAAGGGTGGTGTTATCTGCATATCTGAGGTGATTGATATTTCTCCCGGCAATCTTGATTCCAGCTTGTGCTTCTTCCAGCCCAGCATTTCTCATGATGTACTCTGCATAGAAGTTAAATAAACAGG
This sequence comes from Ovis canadensis, assembly GCF_042477335.2. Taxonomy (NCBI): domain Eukaryota; kingdom Metazoa; phylum Chordata; class Mammalia; order Artiodactyla; family Bovidae; genus Ovis; species Ovis canadensis. The sequence goes on along the minus strand of NC_091248.1, from coordinate 69,190,146 downwards.
GTGACCATATACAGCCTTGACGTACTCCTTTTCCTATTTGGAACCAGTCTGTTGTTTCATGTCCAGTTCTAACTGTTGCTTCCTGATCTGGATACAGATTTCTCAAGAGGCAGGTCAGGTGATCTGGTATTCCCATCTCTTTCAGAATTTTCCACAGTTTATTGTGAAACTAATTATAAACATGTTTTTATCTAAAAGAATGTCCCTCAGAAAATTGCAAAAATCTAGCATCCCTCACCCTTATCTATTAAATATTAGCTATCCCCATCATTATGACAACTAAAAATACCCCCATCAAATTTTTGAAACTCTCAGTGGCACTACTGTTGCCTAGAAAGGCTGATCATTTAAAGGTTGAGTGTATTTGTAATTCAGTTTGTCCATTATGATACATTTTATTGCACCTTAAAATAAATTAGTGATTTCAGAATCAGAGACAATGATGGGTTGTGTATAAAGTCACAACATTTAGTCAAAGGACCTCAGAAATAAGGCAGTGACTTCAATATGTAAATTAGAAAATTGTGAGATGTAGTGTGGGACAGGAAAAGTAAGTTCCTCACACAGCATCACAGAGCCTACCAGTGGCAGTGCGTTTTGTACTAACCCTGCTGCGTCTCTGAACGCTGGACATACTGTTCTAAACCTCCTGTGCCTGAACATTAATTTTTTTCTTTTCATCAATAACAGAGCCAAGAAGGGGCGTGGGGGAAACAACTGAAAGCCCATTAACATTGTATCTTTCTTAAATTCTGTTTAAAATTAATTTACGTCTGCTCTACTTTGTTTCTTTCTCTATTCTTTTCATTACTATGAGTATCTTTTTTGTGGCACTTGCTATTCCTTTGTCATCACTGCATGTCTTTTCTTTTTACTGGCTTCTTAAATCCTGCTGCATTGCTTTTTGCCTTTCCTTCTTTAATCTTTTCTCTTCTGTTTAATTTTTAAATCCTTTGCCCTTTATCTTTCTTTCAGTCTTTTTAGCTGGTCTCCCTTCCTTTGATTTCCTCTTAAACGTTACTTCTTAACATTGTGCTATTTCATTGATTTTTTTTCCTTCTGTTTTATCTTTCTAATTTTATGTTTTCCTTTATATATAAGGAAAACCTATTCTGCCTACACATATTGAATTAAAGAGAGAGAATACTATTAAAACGTCCATATTACACAGAAAAAAACAACAACAATACTTATTCAAACTTATTGTGTGGAAACTGAAAGATTTATATGACACATTTTCTCCTCATTTTTTCCTTGTCTTTTTTTTTTAATTAAAGCCCAAATAACTGATGTGCTTATAAATAGCAAATTCAGTCATTTTCCATTTTTCTAATACCCTACATTTAACTGCATACAAAATATATTTTTGAGACATAAACATTTGCTTGTAGCTAGACTACAATTAATTTTTGCTTTCATTAAATCATTGGAACTAGATGGAATACATTTATAATGCTATTATAAGTGCAGATCAAGAGCATAATAAAAAAAGATTATCATGAAATTGTAATTCTTTCACAATGTTTATCTGTCCAAACAGTCTAAACAGTTGGTTTAATAGATGCTAATTCTTAAATATTAATATCATAATGCATTTTCTTGAAACTGAAGAAACATCTGCAGCAAATACATTAACCAAACTCTACTAAATTGGGTTGGTTGTTGGTTTATGAGTCTGTCCTTAGGTATCCTAAGAACTGAAATCAAGAAGTAGAGATTGAGGTACTCACTTTTCACAGAGGAAGACAAGCAGATAAGTTTTATAAGGAAAGGTAGAAACTCATGAAATCTTGGGTGTTTGTTTCTGCTTCAAGCAAGAAATTTCTTGAGGGACATTCTATAGTTGAAGAAAGAGACCAGGAGAAATCAAGTGACTGCTGCCTTAGTTCACACATAGAAAATGATGTTAGGTATTCAGTTCAGATTTACTTTACTGATCATTTGGCTTTACATTTATCTCATATCTCTATACATTCTGTTGATTATTATCCTGACCCATGCTCAAGCTGATTTTACTTGTAGTTTTTTCAGTAGATAAAATATAGCATTCTCAAGCATCTTTGTATTACTGCTTATGATAGATTTTTATCTACATACTATTTATGTGAAATATTTATCAATTTGTCATTTATGTATTTTTAAGTTATATATATATATATTTATTATAAATAACTGATATTTTAAACAATAATTATTTCATTCATTAATTTCATTAAACAAACACTACCAAAGCTTACCACTGTTAAGAGTTTTTTGTGTGTGTCAGATGATCATTTTAAAAAGATTTTGTGCTTTCTTTGATGGTATTGTGGCTTTATCTGTTGATTTCCCTCTGGCTAGGTTTAGGCTGGTGGAGATTTACCCTGCCCAGGATCAAAGGGCTTAAATCAATGAGTAATGTCCATAGGATTTAATGACAAATATCAAATATATTCAAAATAACAAACTATTTTCTGACAGTGTACTTTATAAATAAAAACTTGGTATTGTCAGCAGCATTGTAATTTTGTAATTCATATTAAGAAAATTTTGAAAGAATCTTTTACTAAATAATGTCTTTACCTAGTTTTCCTGTTGTAGATAATTAAAGAAATGAAACTTAACTGTTTTTCTAATTTGATACTCTTAGGCTGTTAATTTCCAAAACTTGGTGATTATTAAAACAAATTGGAGACATTTTTGAAACTTCTTTTTGAAAACCTGCCCTATCCAAGATATCCAGGTTTAAAATTTTGGAGTTTGGTGTTCTGTGTATATGTGTGTATTTAAAATGCACTCTTGGTATTATAGAGTGTGGCTGTATACAGCCCCTAGCACGTGGCCATTGTTACCCCACACTAAGCAGCTATTACTGCGAAGTTATGTGAGGTTACTTTAAGAAAATTTACTGCAAGACCACCAAGTTATGTGAGGTTACCTTAAGAAAATTAGAGCAAGATCACTGGGTGCAGCAGTGGGCTCCTCCCCATTTGAGCAACTGTCACTGAGTGACAGAGCTCACGCTCAGCCATTGGTCGGCGCCTCACTGGGCCCCAAGTAAGCACTTGTCACTGAGGGACTGTTAGTGGCCCTGTTCAGTTAATAGCCCAGGGAATGGTGGTCCTCTGAGCGAACCAATGGTGGAGAGTCAGGTAAGAGTTGGACCCTCGCCTTCTCCCAGAGAGCCTTTACCTCACCGGGCCTTGGGCCAGTGGGGAGGCTGGGGGAACCCAGGAAACAAGTTGGGGGCTGTGTCCTGCAGGGCTCCAGAGCCCTGGCCAAGGCCACCCACTGGCGGGGCTCAGGTTTTGAGGTGGTGATGAACTCCCCTATCACAGCCTCTGTGACCTCGTTGCCTCGGCAGTCTGTACAGGATGCAGTCTGTGGGACCTGGCCCCTGGCTTCTGGGTGGCCTGAGGAGCCTGAGGGCAGGTTGGATCCTGGGCACCTGGCTCCCTCAGCAATGACAAGCTGGGTAGGGTCAGGGGATTTCACCCCGAGGGAGCTGCCAGCTGAGATCTGCCTTCTCTTGGCCAGGACTGGACTTCAGAGGGTGAAAACTGTGCCTGGGGACCTGGCCCTTTCTTGTCAGAGTGGAGAATATCATTAATTCATTTGGTAAGAGATTTATAGAACATCATTACCTATGACCTGACTTCAGTAACAAAGGATCTAACATCCCAAAAGTTTGCAATAACTAACCTTACCCCCACACTCACCTTTCCTAGAAAAGGGCTTTGCTGAAAGCTTTCAGGGAGTTATAGGGTTTTTTAAGGCATGAGCCATCCATGTCTTTACATGACCCTCAGTAAACCTTTCTCTCTTCCAAACTCTGATGTTTTGGTATTGTTTGGGTTCACTACAAGTCAGGCACATGGACTTGTGTTTCTGTAGCACTAATGCTCTAAATAGGTTCTGATTTACATCTTGTAGTACCCTATACCAATCATTTACAAAATATGATTCAGTATCACTGCCACCTGGGAACTATTTTTAGAAGTGCAAAATTTGGGATCACAACCCAGACTTGTTGAATAAAACACTGTGGGTGTGGGGTTGGCAATATATACTTTAGAAAACTTTGCAAGGGATTATAGTATAGCCTCATGTCTGACTCCCACTTGTTTATATGATTTTTCTCTTTGATTAGTATTATTTCATCTGTTTTTTAAAATACATTTTCATAATATATAATCTTTGAATGGGTTGTAGTATTCAGTAACACCCAGAATTTGTAAGTCTGTATATTAGTTAGCAGTGGCTGCCTTAGATTATGTGGCTTCAGTTCAGTTCAGTTCAGTTGCTCAGTCGTGTCCGACTCTTTGCAACCCCATGAATTGCAGCACACCAGGCCTCCCTGTCAATCAACAACTCCCGCAGTTCACCCAAACTCATTTCCATTGAGTTGGTGATGCCATCCAGCCCTCTCATGCTCTGTCATCCCCTTCTCCTCCTGCCCCCAATCTCCTCCAGCATCAGAGTCTTTTCCAATGAGTCAACTCTTCGCATGAGGTGGCCAAAGTATTGAAGTTTTAGCTTTAGCATCAGTCCTTCCAAAGAACACCCAGGACTAATCTCCTTCAGAATGGACTGGTTGGATCTCCTTGCAGTCCAAGGGACTCTCAAGAGTCTTTTCCAACACCACAGTTCAAAAGCATGATTCTTTGGTGCTCAGCTTTCTTCACAGTCCAACTCTCACATCCATACATGGCCACTGGAAAAACCATAGCCTTGACTAGATGGACCTTTGTTGGCAAAGTAATGTCTCAGCTTTTCAACGTGCTATCTAGGTTGGTAGTAACTTTCCTTCCAAGGAGTAAGCGTCTTTTAATTTCATGGCTGCAGTCACCATCTGCAGTGATTTTGGAGCCCCCCAAAATAAAGTCTGATACTGTTTCCACGGTTTCCCCATCTATTTACCATGAAGTGATGGGACCAGAGACCATGATCTTCATTTTCTGAATGTTGAGCTTTAAGCCAACTTTTGCACTCGCCTCTTTCACTTTCATCAAGAGGCTTTTTAGTTTCTCTTCACTTTCTGCCATAAGAGTGGTGTCATCTGCATATCTGAAGTGATTGATATTTCTCCCAGCAATCTTGATTCCAGCTTGTGCTTCTTCCAGCCCAGCGTTTCTCATGATGTACTCTGCATAGAAGTTAAATAAGCAGGGTGACCATGTACAGCCTTGACGTACTCCTTTTCCTATTTGGAACCAGTCTGTTGTTCCATGTCCAGTTCTAACTGTTGCTTCCTGACCTGCATATAGCTTTCTCAAGAGGCAGGTCAGGTGATCTGGTATTCCCATGTTTATGTGGCTTAAACAATAGAAATTTATCTCTCACAGTTCTGGAAGTTGGAGGTCCAAGATCAGGGTGCTAGCATATCAGAGTTCTAATTAGTAGAACTTTCTTCCTGACTTGTCTTCTCACTGTGTCCTCATGTGGTGGATAAAAGAGAGCGTTTGCTCTTAAAGGGACACTGATCCCATCATGAGGTCTTCATTTCATGGCCTCATGAAACCTAACTACCTTCCAAAGGCCCAATATCCAAATACTATCACATTGGGGATTAAGGCCTCAACACACGAATTTTTGGAGAACACAATTCAATCTTTAGCAGTTCAATTTCCATGGATTAATTTCTTAAATAAGAGGGGATGCTAAAGTAAAAAGACTTGCAGAGTCTAGTCCTAATTGTTTCCCTAAGTAAGTGTGTATTTTTTTATCATGATGTTTTTGTTTGAAATTATAATAAAAATATAAGCTGTATGTGTCATGGATTGTTGGGAAATTAATGTATAATAGATATGTGAAAGAGTGGTGTATAGGTTACCCCACAGTATAAGTGTAATAAAGTGAAAGTCACTCAGTTGTGTCTAACTCTTTGTGACCCCATAAACTATACAGTCCATGGAATTCTTCAGGTCAGAATACTGGAGTGGGTAGCCCTACCCTTCTCCAGGGGATCCTCCGAACCCAGAGATCGAATCCAGGTCTCCCACATTACAATGGATTCTTTACCAGCTGAGCCACAGTGGAAGCCCAAGAATACTGGAATGAGTCACCTATCCTTTTTCCAGAGATCTTCCCAACCCAGGAATCAAACCGGGGCCTCCTGCATTGCAGGTGGATTCTTTACCAACTGAGTTATCAGGGAAGCCCTGTAACAGTAATAAAGGTCATTATAATTTTTGATCAGTATTTTTTGTCAGTTGTCTATGTTTCAGCTATGTATGTGTATGTGCTTAGCCATGTCCAACTGTTTGTAACCCCCTGGAGTGTAGCCTGCCAGGCTCCTCTGTCCATGGAATTTTCCAGGCAAGAATACTAGAGTGGGTTGCCATTTCCTATTCCAGGATGTTTCAGCTATAGACTCATCTGAACAATAAGCTGTGTAACATCCAAAGATTGTGCTGATTAGAAAGAACAGGTCACTAGCAATCATGAAGCATTGAAAGTGATCATAGAAATCATCCAGACTATGGGAACATCGTTACTTAACTATGTTAGGTATCTTTCTGATACAGAAGCCCCTCTAGTGCATCCCTCTAGAGCACCCCAACCTTGGCTTGGAAATAATGCTGACGGTCACTTAGTAGAGTTCTCCAGAGAGACAGAACCGAGAGGATGTGTGTGTTTGTTTGTATGTATGGAGAGAGAGAGACAGAGAGAGACTGGTTTTAAGACAATAGGGTCTGGAAAGTCTGAAATTTGCAGGGCAGTATTTGAGGCTGGAGTTGATATTGTTGCTCGAGTCAAAGGCATTTTGGATACAGATTTCTCTCTTCCTTGAGGGAGCTCTCTTTTCTCTGAAGTCTTTCAGTAAAGTGGATAAGGCCCACCACATTATGAAGAGTAATCTGCTTTCCTCAGATGTTAATCTCATATAAAAATTTCCTCCATAGTGGCATCTAGACTGGTATGTGACGAGATATCTGAGTACCATGCAATAGCAATGGCTTCCCTGGTGGCTCAGGTGGTAAAGAATCTGTCTGCAATGCAGGAGACTTGGGTTTAGTCCCTGGATTGGGCAGATACTCCTGAGAAGGGAATGGCTACCCATTCCCATATTCTTGCCTGGAGAATTCCACGGACAGAGAAGCCTGGTGGGCTACATCACATGGGCTCTCAAACAGTCTCGAACACCATTGAGTGACTAACACACACGTCTGTGCGCGCACACACATGGCCTAGCAAAGTTGACACAAAATTAACCATCACGGCATCCTTTAATATTCAGAGTCAATTCTACATTTAAAATATGTAATCCTTCTAATTATGGCTCTCCTAGTGGCTCAGACAGTAAAGAAGCCACCTGCAATGCAGGTGACCTGGGTTCAATACCTGGGTTAGGAAGATCCCCTGGAGGCAGGCATGGCAACCCACTCTAGTATTCTTGCCTAGAGAATCCCCATGGACAGAGAAGCCTGGTGGGCTACAGTCTATGGAGTGGCAAAGAGTCAGACACAGCTACATTTAAAATATGTAATCCTTCTAATTTTGAAGTGATATGAAAATAATATAAGATATATATGTAAATGAATGAATAGATAGATAAATGCTGATCAATCGCATATGTATTACCTATACTATTAATAAAAGATTCAATTCCCTCTTAACTTTGTGAACATTTTAGAAATGGAGCAAATAACAGAAGTGTGTATGGAGCACATTGATTCACAGACAGAGTAATGAATCATAGAGCTCTTTGCTTGGCCTTACTTGGTATGGTTATCACAGTAAGGAAAATACGTAAACTAAGGAAGGGTAACTACTGTGTTGAATGTCTGAATTGAGATCCAGTAAGGATTTTGGCACAGGTTGAGAAAAGCAAGAGGAAAATTAAGAGAATGACCATAAAACCTGGTTCTTAAGTTTTGAGAAAGTTGTACAAGTGTGGATGTAAAAGACACTTAGAAATATACCAACTCAAAATACCACAGAAGATTATAGGAATTGTTAAAACAGATTGTACATTCAACACAGCTGTTGCCTAAATGGGGTGAAGGATAAATTTGACACATTATAATCTGCTCTTGTAAAATTTTTTTTAAGTCTAAAGCAACTAGAATATATGTCATTTAAAATATATTCTGCCTTATAACCAATAGGCTAAAATTATAATAAGTCTTTCTTTACATTAGATTGTAAATTTTATCATCTAGTTAGTCCCACAGAGTCAGCCTTCAATTAATCTTAGTTCCATTGACTTGAAAGTGCATGCATGCATTTTCAGTCACTTCAGTTGCAACTCTTTGCAACCTCCTCTGTCCATGAGATTCTTCAGGCAAGAATACTGGAGTGGGTTGCCATGCCCTCCTCCAGGATGTCTTCCGGACCCAGGAATCAAACTCAAGTCTCCTGTTACCGCTGCTTTGCAGGTCGATTCTTTACCTGCTGAGCCATCAGGGAAACCCTGACTTGAAAGTTCAGTTCAGTTCAGTTCGTGCCTGACTCTTTGCGACCTCATGGACTGTAGCACACCAGGTCTCCCTGTCCATCACGAACTCCCGGAGCTTGCTCAAACTCATGTCCATTGAATCAGTGATGCCATCCAACCATCTCATCGTCTGTCATCTCCTTCTCCTCCTGCCTTCAATCTTTCCCAGCCGCACGGTCTTTTCCAATGACTCAGTTCTGTGCATCAGGTGGGCAAATGTTGGAGTTTCAGCTTCAGCCTCAGTCCTTCCAATGAATAATCATGGCTTATTTCTTTTAGGATTGACTAGTTTGAGCTCCTTGCAGTCCAAGGAACTCTGAAGAGTCTTCTCCAACACCACAGTTCAAAAGCATCAATTCTTTGGTGCCCAGCTTTCTTTATAGTCCAACTCTCATGTCCATATATGACTACTGGATAAGCCATAGCTTTGACTAGACGGACCTTTGTCAGCAAAGTAATGTCTCTGCTTTTTAATATGATGTCTAGGTTGGTTATCAGAGAAGGCAATGGCACCCCACTCAAATACTCTTGCCTGGAAAATCCCATGGACGGAGGAGCCTGGTGGGCTGCAGTCCATGGGGTCACTAAGAGTCAGACACGACTGAGCGGCTTCACTTTCACTTTTCACTTTCATGCATTGGAGAAGGAAATGGCAACCCACTCCGGTGTTCTTGCCTGGAGAATCCCAGGGATGGGGGAGCCTGGTTGGCTGCCGTCTCTGGGGTCGCACAGAGTCGGACACGACTGAAGCAACTTAGCAGCAGCAGCAGGTTGATTATAGCAAGTAGGCATCACCAAATAGCTTTGGGAATGATACCTTCAAGTGAAGTTTGTGAATGATAAATTGATTGATAACTAGCATAAGTGTGAACTAGCAAATAAGTAATTGAGGGAAAGATTTCTGGTAGAATGCTGCTTAAGGAACTCTATTCAACTTGTAACCCTTTTAAGATTTTCTTAAAACCATCTCTGTATGTCTCTGAGTTTTGATCCTGACACAGGTAATGTCTGACCTCTTAAGCAATTAATCCAAAGTTACTTTGAACACACTGTGATGTCCACTGTACTGAGTATGATTGGAGAACACATTGTACTGAGATGTCTGAGAATCCCCATATGGTGAATTAGGAGGACAGGAAACACTGTAAACAAATACATTATTTATTAAACTGTTATCTTTTTTTTTTTTGCAAAAGCTACATTTATAGATCTCAGAATTCTGTAAAATCCAAAATGTGGAACAGTTTAGTTAATACCAATATTGATAGACATGTTTGTATTTGCTAGTACAAAGTAGGAATTTCAGAACTGATGTCATGTGTCAAGGAACTGTGAAACAATGTTATTATGTTTTATATTTTAGCCCCACATTTTTTCTGACTTCATTTAAATTACATAATTTAAAAGTTATGCATCTTGGATTTTTCCTTCAGTTTGTTTTATAAAAAAAATTACTTTTTTTGCTCTGCATTGATATAATGATTAGATCTTTCTCCTTAAGATATATTTTTGCCAAAATACTGACCATTTTTCTAAGAGATGTCCTTCATAATCATAATTAATAGATAATCCAAGTAAAGAAATTTGAAAAGAAGCATAGCAACTTTGAATTGATAATGATACTAATGTATTTTTGTTATTTATGTCTTACCTTTTTCATAAAATATTTTAGTTGTTTCCTGTATAATGTATACAACGTAGGGAGTTATTTTCATTAAGATATTTCTGGAACCATAGACCTGATAATATAGTATAAAAAGTATAGAGTCACTGAAAAGGTTACAACCATATTAAATTTCATTGGAATAAAAAGTGACCGTCTACTGTATTCAGCATGAAAATTTTGTGATTGAGCGTTGGCTGAAAACTCCATTAGTAGTGAGAGTACAGAAGTAGGGCAATTAAGTTGTTATAAATCTGACACCATACTTGTTAGTGCACTAAAGCAGTAAAATAAATAAATAAATAAGTGTTCTAGTGCCTTGTCAGTTTTGGGTCAAAATATTTCAAAGCATTTGATCACAATCAAGCCTTTTAGGAACTGGAACATCTTCCCTGGAAACTGCTTTCTCCCTTCTCTCTCTCTCTGTTTTATGTCTTCCTCTTCTCCTTCCTCTTTCCCCTTTCCTTCCTTTCATCCCCTTTCACCCCTTTTCTCTATTTTCCTTTAAGAAATATTTATTTAGCTACTTCTCTGTGCAAGACCTGTGCTAACATATGCAGCCTAAAGGGTTATAAGACATGGATTCAGCAATCCGTTCCCTGTTTCAGGTCTATTACAGCCATGCAGATTACTTTGTAGAAGAGCCAGTTTCATACTCACACCTGAACATTGTGTTTAAAAAAAAAAAAAACACAACTTTCCTCTTATTCTATCTGTCACCTTTTATTATCTCTTAATTTTTTTTTTAATTAAGACTTTGAATTTTAGAACAGTTTTAGGTTCACTGCAAACTTGAGGGCCAAGGTAAAGAGATTTCCTGTATTCTCCCTGTTCCCAAGCATTCATCATCTTCCCGCATTATTGACATTCTTCAACAAAGTTACAACAAATCATAGGAAATAATGTTCTGAGCTAATAGAGATATGGTACTCTATTGAATTTTTGCTTTTGATTAGTATAGAGTGGGAAAAATGGAAACAGTGACAGCCCTTATTTTCTTGGGTTCCAAAATCCTTGTGGATGGTGACTGTAGCCATGAATTTAAAAGACGTTTGATCCTTGGAAGAAAGGCTATGACAAATCTAGACAGTGTATTGAAAAGCAAACCACTTTGCCAACAAAGGTCCATATGGTCAAAGCTATGGTTTTCCCAGAAATCATGTACGGATATGAGAGTCGGACCATAAAAGAAGGCTGAGTGCCAAAGAATTGATGCTTTCAAACTGTGGTGCTGGAGAAGATTCTTGAGAGTCCCTTGAACAGCAAGGAAATCCAACCACTCAATCCTAAAGGAAATCAACCTCTCATTGAGAGGACTGATGCTGGAGCTGAAGCTCCAGTACTTTGGCCAGCTGATACAAAGAGCTGACTCTTTGGAGAAGACCGTGATGATGGGAAAGATTGAGGGCTGGAGAAGAAGGGGGCGACAGAGTATGAGATGGTTGGATAGCATCACCAATTCATGGACATGGTGTGTTTGTGCATAGTCGTGTGTGAGTCTTTGTGACTCCTTGAACTATAGCACACCAGACTCCTCTGATCATGGAATTTCCCAGGCAAGAATACTGGAATGTGTTGCCATTTTATTTCAGGGGATCTTCCTGACCTAGGGATCGAACCTATGTTGCCTGTGTCTCCTCCATTACCAGCTAATTCTTTACCCACTCAGCCACCTGGGTATGCTGTTTAGTGATCAGTTGTGTCCTATTCTTTGTGACCCCATGGTCTGTCCATGGAATACTCTAGGTAAGAATACTGGAGTGGGTTGCCATTCACTTCTACAGGGGATCTTCCTGACCCAGGAATCAAGCCCCGGTCTCCTGCATTGCAAGCAGACTCCCTATCGTTTGTGCTACTAGGGAAGCCACCAATGGACATGAGTTTGAGCAAACTCCAAGAGATAGTGAAGGACAGGGAAGCCTGGTATGCTGCAATCTGTGGGATCGCAAAGAGTCAGACATCACCAAGTGACCAAACAGCAACAATATGTTTCAACTCTAATGTTCCATATTAATTAATCTGATCACCAGTTGTAAATAATGCTTTATCTTCTTACCTGGGCTTCCCTAGTGGCTCAGATGGTAAAAAATCCACCTGCAACGTGGGAGACCTGGGTTCAATGCCTGGGTTGAGAAGAGACCCTGGAAAAGGGAACAGCAACCCACTCCAGTATTCTGGCCTGGAAAATCCCATGGACAGAGGAGCCTCGCAGGCTATACAGTCCATGGGGTCGCAAAGAGTTAGACAGGACTGAGTGACTTTCATCTATCTAAACTTATCTTCTTATCTAGCAGTAAATGACACTTAGAAAACTTGTACAATCTTGTTTCTAGGTTCTTCAGTGTGATTAATGGTACAATTTATTTTTCCATTTGTTAATTTTTTACTATTGCCTTTTTGCTAAGGTAGTATTTGCATGTATTTACAAACGAGATTTGATTTGGATACAAGTAGTATGAATGGGCTGTGGTAAAATTGCCAGTCATATTAAAATGTATCACTGAATTGTTAAGATTTTTGTTAATGACATTATCATTTCAAGTTCATTAGTATTCCTAGATTGACCATCTATAAATTAGGGTAAACTGAGAATATGTGCTGAGATTTATAAAGCCAATGTCAGGCTTAATTCCTGGGAAGCAGATTATGAGATGGAAATTATCATATAAGACAGTGATTAAGGAACACTTGAGATCAGTAGTTATGGGAAGAAGGGGAATGAAGCAGAACTGGGAAAGAGGGATGCAGTTTCAATGAAGGCATCCTAGACCTCATGGGGAGGACTGAAGCTTGATGGCTCATTCAGGAAAGGGGCCAGGCCTCTCCACCTTTGCACTGATCAGTGGATGAGGGGTGCTCCAGGAAGTCTGTCCTCAGCTGAGCCAGTAACTGGGGAATTAATTTCTTTGTCCCAAAAGTGAGTTTGGGCAACATATCACAGTATCTACTGTACTTAGGTTAGAACTGAGTTTAGTTCAGTTCAGTCTCTCAGCCGTGTATGACTCTTTGCAACCCCATGAATTGCAGCAAGCTAGGCCTCCCTGTCCATCACCAACTCCCATAGTTCACCCAAACTCACGTCCATCAAGTCGGTGATGCCATCCAGCCATCTCATCCTCTGTCGTCCCCTTCTCCTCCTGCCCTCAATCCCTCCCAGCATCAGGGTCTTTTCCAATGAGTCAACTCTTCACATGAGGTGGCCAAAGTATTAGAGTTTCAGCTTCAGCATCCGTCCTTCCAAAATCACCCAGGACTGATGTCCTTTAGAATGAACTGGTTGGATCTCCTTGCAGTCCAAGGGACTCTCAAGAGTCTTCTCCAACACCACAGTTCAAAACCATCAATTCTTCGGCGCTCAGCTTTCTTCACAGTACAACTTTTACATCCATACATGACCACTGGAAAACCATAGCCTTGATTAAATGGAACTTTGTTGGCAAAGTAATGTCTCTGCTTTTGAATATGCTATCTAGGTTGGTCATAACTTTCCTTGCAAGGAGTAAGCATCTTTTAATTTCATGGCTGCAATCACCATCTGCAGTGATTTTGGAGCCCAAAAAGATAAAGTCTGACACTGTTTCCACTGTTTCCCCATCTATTTCCCGTGAAGTGATGGGACTAGATGCCATGATCTTTGTTTTCTGAATGTTGAGCTTTAAGACAACTTTTTCACTCTCCTCTTTCACTTTCATCAAGAGGCTTTTTAGTTCCTCTTCACTTTCTGCCATAAGGGTGGTATCATCCGCATATCTGAGGTGATTGATATTTCTCCCGGCAATCTTGATTCCAGTTTGTGCTTCTTCCAGCCCAGCATTTCTCATGATGTACTCTACATAGAAGTTAAATAAGCAGGGTGACAATATACAGCCTTGACATACTCCTTTTCCTATTTGGAACCAGTCTGTTGTTCCATGTCCAGTTCTAACTGTTGCTTCCTGATCTGGATATAGATTTCTCAAGAGGCAGGTCAGGTGGTCTGGTATTCCCATCTCTTTCAGAATTTTCCACAGTTTATTGTGATCCACACAGTCAAAGGCTTTGGCATAGTCAATAAAGCAGAAAAAGGTGTTTTTCTGGAACTCTCTTGCTTTTTCCATGATCCAGCGGATGTTGGCAATTTGATCTCTGGTTCCTCTGCCTTTTCTAAAACCAGCTTGAACATCTGGAAGTTTACAGTTCACTTGTTGTTGAAGCCTGGCTTGGTGAATTTTGAGCATTACTTTACTGGCATGTGAGATAAGTGCAATTGTGCGGTAGTTTAGAACTGAATTGCTAGATATAGTTATATAAAATGACTCTCTCAGTCCTGGTCCAGCCCACCCATTTCTTCATGACCACAGCTGGCACCACTTACTTATTCTTTCTATTTTTATAGTTGTCTTCTTCCAGTTCATTCTCTGCATGACAAAAAGAGCATACTTTTTAAAAATTGGATCCTATAAATCAGTGCTACTACTCCGCCTAAAATCTTCCTTTGACTTCCAGTTGAAGAAAGGATTAAATCTACATTCATAATTCATAGCTATAGCTTCCGTACTCTACCTGAGCTTACTCTTGTCTATTTCTGCAGCATTTTTGTATGCTATTCATACTTCCCCCCTCACATATTATGTTTTAGACACGCTGGCCTTCTATCAGTTTCTTGAACATGCCAGCTTTTCTTCTATATGAGGGCATTTGCACTTCTTGTTTCCCAACCAGTCATGCACCCCTCCACACTTCTTATGTGATAGTTTCTGTCTTATTCTTTGGATCAAATTCCCATCGAGGCCTTTCTTGACTACCGTGTTTAATGTGTGCCTCCAAAAACTTGTCTGTCAAGTCACTGTATTTTCCTTCATAGTCCTTATTACAAGCTGTCATTATCTTGTTTATTTTTTTCTATTTCTGTCTTCTCCAGTTGGAATCAAGGTTATGTGAGTCATTTTCCCAATTTACACCTTTTCCTGTAGTAGGTCCTTGATAATTTTTTTTTCATTCATTACTGAATGATGGTCTTGATCTATCTTAAATGACTCACCTGCTTTGACTTATTTTTTCTGAATACATTTTTCTTTAATACTTAGAAGTCATATGGTCACTCTGTGCCTAACATTTTGAAAAACTGGCAAACCAAGGTGGATACATTTTATAAGTCCATGATGCAGTGTAGGAGGGGTTCTACTTGTTATAGTCATGTCCTTTTAGTTGAGGCCATCTTAGTGGATGTGAAGTATTTCATTGTGTCTTTGATTTCCATTTCTCTAACAGCTGATAATGTGCATTATTTTATGTGTTAATTGATCATTTTTCTTTGAAGAAATATCTTCTCAAATAGTGTCCTCTTTAAAAAAATGGGTACTTATCTTTTTATTGTTAAGCTTTAAGACTTTATATATTCTAGATACTAGTGTCTTATCAGGTATATGATGTGCAAATGTTTTCTCCATTTTTATGAATTATCTTTTCAATTTCTTTATAATGTCCTCTGAAGCTCAACATTTAAAATTTTGACAAAGTCCAGTTTATCTAAGTTTTTCTTATGTTGCTTGTGCTTTTGATGCCACATCTAAGAAATCAAGGCCTAATGGAGGATCACAAAGATGTGTTCTTCTGAGAATTTTGTAGTTTTAGCTGTTATGTTTAGGTCTGTGATTCAATTTGATTTAGTTTTTATTTATCTTGTGAGATAGGGGTACAAGTTCATTCTTTCACATTTAGCTATACAGTATTTCCAGGACTTTGTGTTGAAAATACTATTCTTGGGGCTTCCCTAATGGTCCATGGTTAAGAATACACCTGCCAATGCAGGGGACAGGAGTTCTATCCCTGGTCTGGAAACATCCCACGTGCTGCATGAAAACTAAGCTTATGTGCCACAACTACTGAAGCCTGTGTGCTTACAGCCCATCAGTTCAGTTCAGTCACTCAATCATGTCTGACTCTTTGCGACCCCATGAACTGCAGCACACCAAACCTCCCTGTCCATCATCAACTCCTGGAGTTTACCAGAACTCATGTCCATAGAGTTGGTGGTGCCATCCAACCATCTCATCGTCTGTCATCCCCTTCTCCTCCCATCTTCTAACTTTCCCAGCATCAGGATCTTTTCAAATGAGTCAGTTCTTTGTATCAGGTGGCCAAAGCATTGGAGTTTCAGCTTCAGCATCAGTCCTTCCAAAGAATATTCAGGACTGATATTTAGATGGACTGGTTGGCTCTCCTAGCTGTCCAAGGGACTCTCAAGAGTCTTCTCCAACACCACAGTTCAAAAGCATCAATTCTTCGGCACTTAGCTTTCTTTACAGTCCAACTCTCACATCCATACACGACTACTGGGAAAATCATAGTCTTGACTAGACTGACCTTTGTTGGCAAAGTAATGTCTCTGCTTTTTAATATGCTGTCTAAGTTGGTCATAACTTTTCTTCCAAGGAGTAAGCGTCTTTTAATTTCATGGTTGCAATCACCATCTGCAGTGATTTTGGAGGCATGCCCCCCAAATAAAGTCTGTCACTGTTTCCACTGTTTCCTCATCTATTTTCCATGAAGTGATGGGACGGGATGCCATGATCTTAGTTTTCTGATTGTTGCGCTCTAAGTCAACTTTTTAACTCTTCTCTTTCACTTTCATCAAGAGGCTCTTTAGTTCTTCTTTGCTTTCTGCCATAAGGGTGGTGTCATCTGCATATCTGAGGTTATTGACATTTCTCCCAGCAATCTTGATTCCAGCTTGTGCTTCATCCAGTCCAGTGTTTCTCATGATGTACTCTGCACAGAAGTTAAATAAGCAGGGTGACAATATACAGCCTTGACGTACTCCTTTCCCCATGCTCCTCAACAAGAGAAGCCACTGCACTGAGAAGCCTATGCCCTGCAACAGAGGGTAGCCCCCGCTTGCTGCAATTAGAGAAAGCCCACAACAATGAAGACTCAGTGCAGTCAAAAATAAATAAAAACAAATAAATCTTTAAAAAAGAAAATCCTGCCTTTGAATTGTCTTCCCTTACCAAAAATCAGTTAAGCAGAAATGTGTTGATTTCTGTACTCTCAGTTTTATTCCATTAGTCTGTATGTCTGTCCTTCTGTTGGTTCTACATTGTCTTGTTATCTAGGTTTATAGTAAGTTTTGAAGTTAGGAAGTGTGAGTCTTCTAACTTTATTCTTTTTCAGTATTGTTTTGGCATGTCCATATGAATTTTAGGATCAACTGGTCAGTTTCTTCAGAAACAAGAAGCTGGGACTCTGATAAGGATTGTGTTGATTCTATAAATTGATTTTGTTAGCATTGCTGTCTTTCTGTTAAGTTTTCACATCTGTGAACATTAGAAGTCTTTCCTTTCAGTAAAGCCTTCTATGATTTTTTCAGTGATATTTAGTACTTTTAGTGTAAATGCTACATTTATTTTTGTTAGCTTATTTTGGAATATTTTATTCTTTTGGGTGCCATTGTGAATAGATTTTTCCTCAATTTTATTTTCACATTGTTCATTGCTAGTATACAGTTCACTTTTGTATATCCATTTCATGTCCTCCTACTTTGCTGAATTCACTTTTTTAGTTCTAGCAGATTTTTTGTGTGGATTGTTTGAGATAACCTATATACATGATTTTTGTTCACAAAATCAGATGCATTGAATATTTCTCTTCTAAAATCTTGATACCTTTTGTTTTTTTCATGGAATTGTCCTAGCTAGTTCCTCCAGTACAGTGTTAAGTAGATATTATAACAATTGATAATCTTTTCTTCCTTCTGATCTTAGAGGGAGAGCATTTGATCTTTCACCACTAAATATGATTTTAGATGTGTTTTGTTTTGTTGGTGCTCTTTATGGGGTCCAGGAAGGTTTCTTCCATTCCTAGTTTTCTGAGTGTTTTTATCAAGTGCTTTTTCTTTGTCTGTTGAGGTGATCATCTTGTTTTCTTCTTTTTTTTTTTTTAAAGATAGTTGAACACACAGGAAACACATAGTAAGCTCACAGATAACCAAGAACAAGCCAGTTGCTGTAATTTGCTGTTCAGTTTCATTACATTTTCCTGCCATTTTAATGGCTAATCTAATGAAAGAGTAAAACCATCTAATTAATACAAAATTTGAAGTTAGGAAACTATAAACCTAAAATATATGTGCGTGCACATATACACATGCACACACATGTATAGTATTCTGTGGTTTTGAACAAAATGTCAAAAAATGCCATGGTAAGAGTGTTTGTTTCAATGGTTTATTTAAGTATTGCTTTATTAAAATTCCAAAGTTTTAATTCTCAAAAAGCTATAGTCTCAGAAATTTCACTACAATTGTAAGCACATGTTTTTGTCTATAACATTGTATTTTTTTTGTTTGTTTGTTTGTTGTAGTTGATACTGATATATCCTCTGCACCTCCATCGCCTCTCCACTACAGGGCATGTAGGTTACTGCAGAAATAATTTCTAAAATCATAGTTTTACTTGAGCTCAGGTCAGATGTTTTTCAAGGTAAGAGGAGATTTATTTTGATAACAGCTATTACTTATAGCATAGTATGATACTGCTATAATTCTATGAAATGTTATTTTTGTTAGGAAATGAATAATCTTTTTATATCAGTACCTTACCTCCTTAAATTAAAAAAAATATATATATTTGATAATGTTTTTGAATATATATACCCCAAGGCTTGTGGGCTTCCCCGGTGGCTCAGTGGTAAAGAATGCCTGCTGTGCAGGAGATACAAGAGGTACATATCCGATCCCTGAGTCAGGAAGATCCCCTGGAGGAGGGCGTGGTAACTCACTCCAGTATTCTTGAAGGGAAAATATCATGGGCAGAGGAGCCCCACAGGCTGCAGTCCATGGGGTCAGAAAGAGTCAGATTTGGCTAAAGCAGCTAAGCACGCATGCACATACTCCAAAGCTTATCAGATCAAAAGACAGTTTATTACTAGCTATAAGATGACCCTTTATCCTGTTACAATTAGAGTAAGCATCTCCAATAGCTGCCAGGGGAAGTCTCAATGTATTCATCCAGAACCTTGACAACTTCACTTCCAGATCCATAATATATTTGGGCCATCAGCCACTGTAATTTTGTTTGAGAGCCATATTTCTCAAGGCCACTTTCCTTTTTAATGTGTCAGTTCATTGGCAGAAATAAAAATAATAACAGTATCCTAAAAAAGAGAGGAATCTTGGAGGTTACATCTAATTTATTATTCAATTCCATTCCATGTAGGAATTGAATCTGAACAAGACTAAATAGTTGGTCAATTAACTATTTTAAATAGAAACAAGAAATAGGGTGACTCATGGAGCATCCTGTTAATTGTTGACAACTTTTATTTTTTTGAAAACTTTGGCTCTTATTTTTAGAGAGCTCTTGGTACACTGGTTTGTATTTGTATTCTGATAGTTTAGTTTACTTGTTCTAATTAAAACCCACTAGTCTTAGTTGTTCTTTGAAAGGCATATTGCATATGTATACCTATATCATATGTTAGAAAACATCAAAAAGTTGAAAATAGTTATAGTTCTACTATATGTCTGCTATTTGAGTAAAACATCTCAAACTAATAATTTATTGATTAGTCACTACAAAAATAATCTATGGCTTTAGTTTAGAACCTTGCATATTCATTTGTTGTTATTTTTAAATTTTTAAAAGTTGAAGTATAATTGATTTACAATGTTATGTTAATTTTGTTTAATGAGGTATAATTTTCATACTGTAAGACCTCCTCACTGTAATTGAGCTCAGTGATTTTAGTATATTTGAAGCTGTGTAATCGTCACCATATTCAGTCCTGTAACTCCGTTCTTACCCCTCAGAACTCTCTCATGCTTATTTGTAGTTCAGCCCTGCTACCACACCCATCGTATGCAACTGCTGATCTGCATTCTATGCTCACAGATTTGCCTTTCCTAGAAAATGTTTTAATAGACTCTTACAATATTACAATATATAATGTTTTGTTTCTTCTTTCAGTTAATATAATACTTTTGAGACTCTTCAATGCTATAGCATGTTTAGAATTTTTTCTTTTATGGCAAAGTATTTCATTGTATGGGCTTCCCAGGTGCTGCTAGTGGTGAAATAAATAAATAAATAAATAAATAAAATCTGCCAATGCAGGAGACATAAGAGATGCAGATTCCATCCCTGGGTCAGGAAGATCCCCTGGAAGAGGGCATGGCAACCCTCTCCAGGATTCTTGCCTGGAGCATCTGATGGTCAGGGAAGCCTGTGGGCTACAGTCCTTAGGGTCACAAGAGTCGGACATGACTAAAGCAACTTAGCATGCATGCTCACATTCCATTGTATGGATGAAATTTTGAGTACCAGTTCACCATATTTGGTTTGCCTCTTGTTTTTTGACTATTCTAAATAATACTGCTATAAACTTCTGTATATATGTTTTTGTGTGACATATCTTTTCATTCTCTTATACAGTTTTCTAGAAGTATAAGTGCTTCAATAGGGTTCCATAGTAAGTTTATGTATATCTACTATGAAACTACTAAATGGAAATTTTTTTCAAAAATGTTTGTTTTGTTTTTTACATCTCCACCAGAAAAGTGTAAGGATCCATTTTTCCTTGTCCTTTCCAACTTCTGGTATTTTGGTTCTTTTGATAAACCCATTCTAGTGGGCATATAATGGTATCTCATTGTGGTTTGAATTTGCATTTCTTTAATGATATTCATGTGGCCATTAGTATGTCTTCTTTGGTGAACTGTCTACTCAACCTCTTGCCCATAGTTTTGATTGGGTCATTTGACTTTTCACTGTTGAGTTGTAAGAGTTCTTTATATATATTCTGGATATAGATTCCTTACCAGATACATGATTTCCAAAATTTTTGTCCTAATTTGTGATATTTTTAATGGTGTTTTGAGGAGTAAAACATTTTAATTTTGATTGAGCCCCATTTAATTATATTTTACCTTATAGCTTGCTGTTTTGGTGTTATGTCTAAGAAGTTGCTGCCTAATTTAAGATCACAAAGATTTTCTATTATTTCTGTATTTTTAAAGTTTTATAGTTTTAGCTAACAAATTTTGTTTTTACATTCTGTGTTAATTTTTTATGTGGTATGAAGGATTCGTTAGTGGAAAAGGCCATCTTTTATGCTTAGATTTTCTTGCTTCTATTGTCAAAAATCAGTTGGCCATATGATAGGCACATATTAAGGGCACATGTTTGTACTTCCTTACCTGTTTTAGTGATCTTCATGTCTATACCAGTGCCATTATTTTAATAACTGCCACTTTATATCAAGTTTTGAAGTCAGACTGTGTATGTACTCCAACTTTTTATTTCATTTAAAAAATTGTTTTGGATATTCTAGGTTATTTGAATTTTAACGTATATTTTAGATTCAGCCTGTCAATTTCAACAAAAATCCTGCTGAGATTTTAGTAGATATTTTTTTAAAAATATAGATCAACTTAGGGAGAATTAACTGAAAAAGCACTTCACAATTGAAAGTTGTCATTGATCTCTCAAGGTTCCCCCTTGGGAGGAAACTACCCCTAAATTCAAGGGAATCCTGAAGTCTATTTTGTTGTCTAGTTATAATATTTTATATAAGGATGTTGGCAATTTTTCAAATCAGTACAGCAAGAAAATGGTCACCCTTTGGTTTCTCATGTACACTCTGGGGGTCGTATATGTACCCTAAGAAGCAGAAATTTAGGAGAAATAATGGACCATTTTTTCCCCTTAAAAAAGTCTCTGTTTCATTCTGCAAAGTGTTTGAGGTTGGTGTAGTAATTATAATCCTGCTCAATCATAAAGTATGGGCAGGATTTTAAATGAATTTTTATCTTAATTTTATTTGGTTTTCTGTATTGTTTTATCTGTGTACTGGTTTTCCATTTGTTCTGTTTTTGCTAACATGGCATGACATACTGTTGACTGACATTTTACTGCAATATCAGTGCAATAAATAAATAATCAATAAGTAATGAGTTTGTAAAGGGAGGAAATAAAGTTGGTTTTTGTTGAACACCTTTGCATACCAACTACCCTGTAATATACAAACAAAATCTTGTGACAGGGCTGTTTTCCTTTACTTACAGATGATAAAAGCAAGACCTAGTAACGGTCAGAATCACGCCTAAAATTTTATAGTAGTGAGATAGCATTAAAATCTAGATATTCTAACTTCAAGGCCAGTATGCCAGCTGAGAAAGAAAAGTTGGACTTTTAATATTTGACATTCAAGTGTATCCTGGATATCTTGACTTGATTTTCTTCTGTGTTTGTTTTCTATTTGTTTCTTTATACCCTGCCGCATTCCAGAATGGTCTTAAGACAACTTAGAGCATGTAAAATACAACAAGATGGCATAAATTAAAAATAAGAATAAGATGAGACAGAAAAACAAGGGTGGGGAAAGTCCTTTTCCCAGAAAAACAACAACAACATCCTGTAAGTGAATATTGCCGGGAGACTGGAAACATTTGAGCTCGAAATGACTGTGGAAGTAAATGGGCTTAGTACTTAGTGCCAGTTTTGGCGTCTGCTCCAATCATAATATATCTGAGAAAGTGAGGTCTTGTTTGGTTTTGCTTCCTTTAAGTGCCGAGCATAGTGCATTGTCCATGGTAAGCCATTGATGCGTGATTGCTGAACTTGATTCTCAATGAACTTTATTGTCAGCATTCCCATGTTACTAAGGTGGTTAGAAGATTTCATTATTATTATTATTGTTATTATTAAATGTCAAATAGTCAGGAAGTTTAGATTTGTGTCAGTGTTATTTGTTGTGAGCACTACCTCACCGTTTTCTTGATCCACATTATATGTGAAAATGTTATTTCAGAATGCTTATAGCTCATCTTTTTAAAATAAATAATCCAGAAATTGCTTTATCTTATCATCTTAGGAGTGTATTAAAAAGATATATGCTCTTCTAGTTGAGAATGTCTAAATTTTGTGGACATGAAGGTTTCACTGTGATTATGTGCTTTCCATTTCAACTCTTATATTTACTGGGTTTTAAAACAAAGACTATATATTTGGAGAGTTTGAAATTCATAAATCTAAGACATTTCAGTTTGTAAGCATCTCAAAAATATCAAGGGATGTGTGTATTTACTCAAATAATAGAATAATTTTACAATGCCTTTTGGTATCATCTAGATTCTTATTTGACCTACTTATTTTGTAAACACATGCAATTAATTTCTTCCCATGGGTTGGACTTCATCTTCCAGACTCAAATCTTTTCTAGAAAGTTTTAAAAATTGCATCAGGTTTATAACAAATTATTTTTTTCATTTCAAAACTAAAAATTTTGTAATAGTTTATCCTCAGATGACTCAAATATGATCCAACTATTAGTTATCTGAACCATAATATTTAATTTGACTCATTTCACTTCAATGCTATTTTAACATAACAGAGAAGTAGCTATATACAATGATATATTTTAATTTAATGTCACAAAAAAATTACAAAAGATTGGCTTTAGGGAAAGCCAGTAAAACTTCAGCAGTCTTTGATGCACACAGATACAGGCATGTGAACCTCAGAGCTCTCACTTTGCAACAGGTTATACTGAAAATGTACTTTTAAATCATCTCAATTTTATAGAAAGGAAAAACGAGAGGATAAGCTATGACATAAGTTTCTGTAAGATATACTCATTTTAAGACTTGTGATTTTTGTTCTGAAATGTTATCATCATGCTAGAGTTTTCAAGATCCTATCTCCAGCTGAGATTTCAGAGGTGAAAGATAATCTAAAGAAGTAACTGTGTAGTATTTCATCATGTTTGTTTCAAGAAACCATCTTTTATCGTAACTATTGTGTCCTTTCTTCAAGTTCAGAGACTTGTAATAAACTAGCATGTCTATTCTCAGGATGTGTAGACTGAGACAGGTGCAGTAACAATCAAGGCATGACATTGGGTGATACACCTCAAGCTGGCCTGGAGCATACTGCTACTGCAGGCTGGCTCTGCCTCTGCTGGGGTAACTGTTCACCACCTACCTTCCTGCCTTGTTTCACTGATAAAACATAATTTCCCTCTGTTATCCTTTACTGCTATTTTAAATAATTCTGTATTTAGTATAGAATTTTTTTAAAAAATTTTAATTTCCTAGGGAGAAGGCAGTGGCACCCCACTCCAGTACTCTTGCCTGGAAAATCCCATGGATGGAAGAGGCTGGTAGGCTGCAGTCCGTGGGGTCGCTAAGAGTTGGACACGACTGAGCGACTTCACTTTCACACATTGGAGAAGGAAATGGCAACCCACTCTAGTGTTCTTGCCTGGAGAATCGCAGGGATGGGGGAGCCTGGTGGGCTGCCGTCTGTGGGGTTGCACAGAGTCGGACACGACTGAAGCGACTTAGCAGTAGCACCAGGGAGCAGAATGGCTCTCAGTCCAGTTGGCAAAATGCCACCTCTTCCCTGTTAGTATCCCAATGATTATAATCTTCTATAAATACAAAAAAAAAGTGTTATATTTTGTGTCTTTGTTAGCTAGAGTTAGCAATTCATCAGAATTTTTGTAAAATCTTCTGTTTTCAGATATATAAAGCATTTTAGATATAGACTATATTTGAAACATGAATATTAATCTGTCTTGGATTGATACTATTAATGATTTTTCAGAATTAATATTTGTGAAATACTTTAAATATGAGAAACACTTTAGAGAGGATAAGTGTTATTAATATGAATCCTTAATATTCAATTGCATTAGAGGAAAATCAGTACTACTTTTGATATTTAATCTTTAATATTCAGTTATATTAAAAGAAAACTGATTCTGCTTCTGTTAGTCATGCAATAGGATATGGTATTATTACCCAGAATTGATAAGATTCAGTCAGTCTATACACATCATTTCCCACATCAAACCCTATTTGCTATTTATATATTTAAACCCTATTTTAAACTATATCTCTTTGTAATCATTAGTTTTATTTTATATTTTTCAATATTTATATGTTCTTTTCTGTCATTCCAAGAGGATGGAATTTGCTCACTTATTCTTGAATGTCAAGTTAATTATTAGGCTCCACAATATGACAACTGCTATTTTTGTAGGTCAAATGAATGACTATCTGCAGTTTTATATGTCTTTATTTTTTGTTGTAATTAATATGTTGAAATACTATAATTTATAGTCTGAAATACATGGGAAAGAAAACACAGATGTATTCCTCTTCTAGTTCCCTGGTGATTTACGCATAGCCTGGTGGTGTGTGTTTAGAGTTGGTTTCCTAAGATACTGGGTTTTGTTTTTCTTCCCTGCCATATTCCCATGTCTAGATGGTACCTGGCACATACTCAGTGTTCAGTAAATATTTACTGAGAGAATAAATAAGAATAGTCAATCTTAACAGTATTCGATCCATGTAGATCTCCACCTCTGTGTCAGCAGTTGATTCTGGTGGGGTTTTAGAGGTTGGATAAATCACATTAATCATAATCCCTCCAGACTTTGGAAACTTCAGAGAAACAGACACAGGTGCCAGGCAGATGGAGATCAAAGTACTAGTTTTATTACTGGTAGAAGCTGAATTGGAGGACATGCATTAGGTGTCCAGATGAAATTGGCTTCAGCTCTGAGTTAGACAGTTGTACCCTCCAAGCCACTGTCACAATGGGACATCCACAGTCCTCTGTGACTGAAGAATGGATAAAAACAGGACTAAATCCATCTTTTCTATAGGTAGCACTGAACTGAAGAAAAGGAATTGAACTGGGCATGTTCATATGTTCTCTTAAATTCACTAGTGTGATGAGTCTCTGCTTTTCCCATGATAAGAATTGAAGGGACAGAAAAAAGCTACTTCCATTTCTTGATCAAAAATCTCTTCATGAAAATATGAGTAAAACAAATAGAACTTTCCTACTGATCCCCATGACACTCTAATTAAGCAAATCCCTCCAAATAATTTTACTGATGCTACTAACTTTTCTGCAGTTTTTGTTTGGGATTTATAAGATCCAATTTAAATGATTTTTTCTATAACAATGTTGGCAAATCATTAAAATAAGTATTTTTTGTTGTAGTGTACATATGCATACACTGAACTAATCTAATATAGTGCAGCCTTGGGCAAAATAAGCTTAAGAGTAAAACAATAAGGAAAACATACTCATATTTCAATTTTACATATGTATGTTATATCCATTCATTGTGATCTTCAGTTCAGTTCAGTTGCTCAGTCATGTCCGACTCTTTGCGACCCCATGAGTCACAGCACGCCAGGCCTCCCTGTCCATCACCAACTCCCGGAGTTCACTCAAACTCACGTCCATCGAGTCGTGATGCCATCCAGCCATCTCATTCTCTGTCGTCCCCTTCTCCTCCTGCCCAGAGCAGCATCAGAGTCTTTTCCAATGAGTCAACTCTTCGCATGACGTGGCCAAAGTATTGGAGTTTCAGGTTCAACATCAGTCCTTCCAAAGAACACCCAGGACTGATCTCCTTAGAATGGACTGGTTGGATCTCCTTGCAGTCCAAGGGACTCTCAAGAGTCTTCTCCAATACCACAGTTCAAAAGCATCAATACTTTGGCACTCAGCTTTTTTCACAGTCCAGCTCTCACATCCATACATGACCACTGGAAAAACCATAGCCTTGACTAGACGGACCTTTGTTGGCAAAGTAATGTCTCTGCTTTTGAATATGTTATCTAGGTGGGTCATAACTTTCCTTGCAAGGAGTAAGTGTCTTTTAATTTCATGGCTGCATTCACCATCTGCAGTGATTTTGGAGCCCATAAAAATAAAGTCTGACACTATTTCCACTGTTTCCCCATCTATTTCCCATGAAGTAATGGGACCAGATGCCATGATCTTAGTTTTCTGAATGTTGAGCTTTAAGCCAACTTTTTCACTCTCCACTTTCACTTTCATCAAGAGGCTTTTTAGTTCCTCTTCACTTTCTGCCATAAGGGTAGAGTCATTTGCATATCTGAGGTGATTGATATTACCCCTGGCAATCTTGATTCCAGCTTGTGCTTCTTCCAGCCCAGTGTTTCTTGTGATGTCCTTTGCATATAAGTTAAAGAAGCAGGGTGACCATATACAGCCTTGACGTACTCCTTTTCCTATTTGGAACCAGTCTGTTGTTCCATGTCCAGTTTAACTGTTGCTTCCTGACCTGCATATAGGTTTCTCAAGAGGCAGGTCAGGTGGTCTGGTATTCCTATCTCTTTCAGAATTTTCCAGAGTTTGTTTTGATCCACACAGTCAAAGGCATTGGCATAGTCAATAAAGCAGAACTAGATGCTTTTCTGGAACTCTCTTGCTTTTTCGATAATCCAGCGGATGTTGGCAATTTGATCTTTTGTTCCCCTGCCTTTTCTAAAATGAGCTTGAACATCTGGAAGTTCACGGTTCACGTATTGCTGAAACCTGGCTTGGAGAATTTTGAGCATTACTTTACTAGCATGTGAGATGAGTGCAATTGTGCAGTAGTTTGAGCATTCTTTGGCATTACCTTTCTTTGGGATTGGAATGAAAACTGACCTTTCCAGTCCTGTGGCCACTGCTGACTTTTCCAAATTTGCTGGCATATTGAGTGCAGCATTTTCACAGCATCATCTTTCAGGATTTGAAATAGCTCAACTGGAATTCATCACTTCCACTAGCTTTGTTCATAGTGATGCTTTCTAAGGCCCACTTGATTTCACATTCCAGGATGTCTGGCTCTAGATGAGTGATCACACTGTTGTGATTATCTTGGTTGTGAAGATCTTTTTCTACAGTAATTCCGTGTATTCTTGCCACCTCTTCTTAATATCTTCTGCTTCTGTTAAGTCCATACCATTTCTGTCTTTTATCGAGCCCATCTTTGCATGAAATGTTCCCTTGGTATCTCTAATTTTCTTGAAGAGATCTCTAGTCTTTCCCATTCTGTTCTTTTCCTCTATTTCTTTGCATTGATCACTGAGGAAGGCTTTCTTATCTCTCCTTGATGTTCTTTGGAACTCTACATTCAGATGCTTGTATCTTTCCTTTTCTCCTTTGCTTTTTGGTTCTCTTCTTTTCACAGCTATTTGTAAGGCCACCCCAGACAGCCATTTTGCTTTTTTGCATTTCTTTTCCATGGGGATGGTCTTGATCCCTGTCTCCTGTACAATGTCATGAACCTCATTCCGTAGTTCATCAGGCACTCTATTAATCAGACCTAGTCCCTTAAATCTATTTCTCACTTCCATTGTATAATCATAAGAAATTTGATTTAGGTCATACCTGAATGGTCTAGTGGTTTTCCCTACTTTGTTCAGTTTAAGTCTGAATTTGGTAATAAGGAGTTCAAGATCTGAATCACAGTCAGCTCTTTGTCTTGCTTTTGCTGACTGTGTAGAGCTTCTCCATCTTTGGCTGCAAAGAATATAATCAATCTGATTTCGGTGTTGACCATCTGGTGATGTCCATGTGTGTTGCCATTCCCTTCTCCAGGGAATCTTCCTGACCCAGGGATTGAACCCGGGTCTCCCACATTGTAGGCAGATGCTTTACCTTCTGAGCCACCAGGGAAGTCCATTGTTATCTTGGTTTCTACTAGAGAATTTTTAATATATTTGCTTCACTTTTGTAGCTGACATTGTAAAAACTCTCAGGTTTATCTCATAAGTACACATCTCAGTTTTCTGGTGGCTAAGTTGGTAATCTGTTTTGTGGCTCATTGTTGTGAGATAAATTATTTGTATCTTCTACATTTCCTATTTCTGGTTTCTATCTAAAACTTCCAGTGAAACAAAATAAAACATCATAAAGTAAATGGAATATGTTAGTAAAATCTGGCTCTGTCCAAATTTAATAAGTGAGTTATCATGGACAGAATTAAATCATAAGTATTGTCATTTAAAAAATAATAAGCATTATGATTTGCTAATATAAAATAATGAATAATGATGAAATAATTATTTTAACCTGTTAACATTAAAGTCCTTCTGCTTGATTAGCAAGTGGATTGATAACAGTTTGGAATTATTTATCATCAAATAGGACAGATACTGGATGTTTTAAAATAACTATATAAAAGGTAAAATAGTGAGCTAGTTCATTGTAGGAGATTCTATTTTCTATTCTATCTTTTGGTGTTAACCATAAAGTAATAAAATATATGGTTTGTAGAAATTAATGCTGTCCACTTACTGATATCAAAGAAAGGCACTGGAAGAGAAGTCTAGTAGGACCAGAAGAAGACTAGCATATATTTCCTGTAGTGGTCTAGGATGTAGCCCTTGGTCTATAAAATAGACTCACATTTCTGAGGATAGATTCATGTTAAGCAAGCTCATGAAATTACAACTGAAAAGCTTGATTTATTGATCTATAATGATAAATTATTTTTCTAGGGACAAAAATAATTAGGATATGCAGAATTTATGAGTTCTGTGCATGTAAAATTTCAAACAAGTTTTGGCATTAGTAACTTCCTTTAAGCAGGGTTAACACTGGTGGCTAAACAAATAATTAAAATCACAGGGTTGCTTGGTGACTGTAATAGAATCAAAATTGAAGAGAGGTTGATGTATCAGAGGTTTTATGGTATTGGGCCCAGGCAATCTGATATAGCCAGATCCGCCATATGTGCTGTCTTGCCTCTGGTATTGGAATAATAAAGCCTATTGGCTACATACAACCCCTACCAATTAGGGGAAGTATATTCCAAATGTGATATCTGAAATACTGTCTCCCAATAAAATAGATGAATATTTTTAGTTATCTCTGTGCCTTGTTTTCTTCTATGCTTTCATGTGTAGAAATGAGGTATCTCTGGTATAAGAGATGGAATAAAAACTAATAAAAACCTAATTTTGGCAAAATTATCCAAATAGTATGATGCATGAATACATTAACTTTAAAGTAAAACCCTTTACTTCTCTTGCAACATGCCTATGTGATATTTCAGTTGCATATATTGGATATTGTCAATAGTTTAGGTTGACCAGCCCCCTCCCTGCCTTGGGATTTATAACATGATTATAATACAGAGTGCAGTGTAATTCTTACCAGAGTGTGTGTCAGTTCAAAATAGAGACAGAGGCAGAAAAATTACTTCACATTTTTCTACTATATTATACTTTATAACTCAAGGAATTAAAGTTAAATCAGATTACTATCAAATACATGTTTACTATAGCAAAGTTTTGTGATAAAACTGGGGATGAAAAGAATAAAAACATGATTCTTTTCCTCTCGAATTTTTGTCATCAGTACAGACCATGTGTGATGTATTTGGCAAATATCCTTTGAAGGCATTAAGAAATGTTTACCATACTTAGGCTTACAAAGATTTTTCCTGGATAGGCAGCCATAAAATTAAATCTTGAAAGGCAGGTAGAATTTTATGTTAATAGGATTGGGGAGCAATTGGTACATTGTATAGAGAGGAAAAACATGAGCAAAGCAAAACATTGGAGTTGCTTTTGGGAGAAATGTCAAGTGGACCTGTTGTTTCTGGAGAGTGGAAGAAGAGTGGGAAAAGAGTAATGATCACAATGTGGAAGACCTTAAGTGTGAACTGGTGTACAACTAATAGACTTTGCTGATCACATATTCTAGTTGGGTATTTTGAGCCATGCTAGGCACCAGGAAGACTAATAAGATGTCATTCTTGGCCTTCCCACGAGTCCTTAGCCTGAATTGAGATAAACATATACACTAC
This sequence comes from Ovis canadensis, assembly GCF_042477335.2. Taxonomy (NCBI): domain Eukaryota; kingdom Metazoa; phylum Chordata; class Mammalia; order Artiodactyla; family Bovidae; genus Ovis; species Ovis canadensis. Next base: position 69,159,457 of record NC_091248.1, on the reverse strand, counting down.
AATACAAATTTCACCATGAAAGTACTCTGGTAGAAGTATAAACAAAATAGGAGCCAGAATGATGAACTATTTTGGAGGTATTACAGAAGGTGGTACAATGTGGACTGGGATCTGACAGATGAATACATTTTAAACCACTGGAAGGCTAGTAAGGTCACTAGATGCACAAAGAGCACATGCTGAAATGTGAAGAGATGTGAACTGTCTGAACTATAAGGCTGGTGGCAAGGATGGGGAAGAGAGCTGAGGCTGGAATGACTGGTCGGAGTAGGAGTGCCAGTCAGTATGGAGTTGGGGAAACAGTTGAGGTTGGAGCAAGACACCTGTATTTCTCCATTTGACTCCACCTATATGAGTCCATTTCTGTTATTTACTATATTTTTAATCACCAGTAAATTTATTAACCTCAGTGTAAATTTATTAACCTTAGCATATTGGTTTGCATAATGGGGCTGATAATACCAGTTTAGCAATAGTATTATTGTGATTGGAAATTAATATATATAAAGCACATAGTGATGGGCATGAAATCTTCCTGGTAACAAATCGGGGTCCATAGTCATATATTCATAGGGTTGTTGTAAGAGCTAAACGGAGTAAAATAAAGTGAGTATAGGATACTGTTTGACATAAATCACCCATTCTCAAATAATGATATTAAAAATAAAGCTTCCAAAGCTGTTCAATGCAGTTATAGAACATTGCTTTTATAAAAAATAATTTCCAGAATTTAGGAGAAGTTTTATCATTATCTATGTGAAGATTGGCTTCCCTGGTGTCTCAGTGGTAAAGAATCTGCTGCCAATGCAGGTGACATGGGTTTGATCCCTTGGATGGGAAGATCCCCTGGAGAAGGAAATGTCAATCCACTGTAGTATTCTTTGCTGGAAAATCCCATGGACAGAAGAGCTTGGTGGGCTACCACCCATATAGTCACAGGAGTTGGACATGGCTTAGCAACTAAACAGACACAAAAATGTGAAAATTAGTCTAAACATATTAGCCTATGTTGATTCTACATCCCTTTCCAAGTAAGACCTCATCTCAGTTTAGACCTGGATGCTATGGTGTTTTTGTTTAATCCTTAAGTCATGTCCCATTCTTTTGTAACCCCCATGGGCTGTAGCCTGACAGGCTCCTCTGTCCATGGGATTCTCCAGGCAAGAATACTGGAGTGGGTTGCCATTTCCTTCTCCAGGGGATCTTCCAGACCCAGAGATTGAACCCATGTCTCCTGCATTGGTAAGCAGATTCTTTATCACTGAGACATCTGGGAAGTCCAGGGTGCAGTGATAAGTGAGTTTTATTAAAATCTGTATGATATTGAGACCATTCATGCATATAAGCATGTCCTTATTACATAAATTACGATTAATTATTATTTTACCTGTTTTCTCCATTAGATAGTGAGTGTTTTATTCCCAATTCTTCAGAAAGTCTTTCTTTCATAAAAGTTGGCTGAAATGATTTTAAGCTTAGGAAGAATTAATATGCATATGTAATTTTCAGGTCAGTTCAATCGCTCAGTCGTGTCTGACTCTTTGTGACCGCATGAGTTGCAGCACTCCAGGCCTCCCTGTCCATCACCAACTCCCAGAGTTCACTCAGACTCACGTCTATCAAGTCAGTGATGTCATCCAGTGATCTCATCCTCTGTCGTCCCCTTCTCCTCCTGCCGCCAACCCCTCCCAGCAGCAGAGTCTTTTCCAGTGAGTCAACTCTTTGCATCAGGTGGCCAAAGTATTGGAGGTTCAGGTTCAACATCAGTCCCTCCAATGAACACCCAGGACTGATTTCCTTTAGAATGGACTAGTTGGAACTCCTTGCAGTCCAAGGGACTCTCAAGAGTCTTCTCCAACACCACAGTTCAAAAGCATGATTCTTCGGTGCTCAGCTTTCTTCACAGTCCAACTCTCACATCCATACATGACTACTGGAAAAACCATAGCCTTGACTAGACGGACCTTTGTTGGCAAAGTAATGTCTCTGCTTTTGAATATGCTATCTAGGCTGGTCATAACTTTTCTTCCAAGGAGTAAGCGTCTTTTAATTTCATGGCTGCAATCACCATCTGCAGTGATTTTGGAGCCCCCCAAAATAAAGTCTGATACTGTTTCCACTGTTTCTCCATTTATTTACCATGAAGTAATGGGACGGGATGCCATGATCTTAGTTTTCTGAATGTTGAGCTTTAAGCCAACTTTTTCACTCTCCACTTTCACTTTCATCAAGAGGCTTTTTAGTTCCTCTTCACTTTCTGCCATAAGGGTGGTGTCATCTGCATATTTGAGGTGATTGATATTTCTCCTGGCAATCTTGATTCCAGCTTGTGCTTCTTCCAGCCCAGCATTTCTCATGATGTCCTCTGCATAGAAGTTAAATAAGCAGGGTGACCATATACAGCCTTGACATACTCCTTTTCCTATTTGGAAGCAGTCTGTTGTTCCATGTCTAGTTCTAACTGTTGCTTCCTGACCTGCATATAGGTTTCTCAAGAGGCAGGTCAGGTGGTGTGGTATTCCCATCTCTTTCAGAATTTTCCACAGTTTATTGTGATCCACACAGTCAAAGGCTTTGGCATAGTCAATAAAGCATAAGTAGATGTTTTTCTGGAACTCTCTTCCTTTTCCATGATCCAGTGGATGTTGGCAATTTGATCTCTGGTTCCTCTGCCTTTTCTAAAACCAGCTTGCCCATCTGGAAGTGTGTATTATAAAAGTGCTAATATCTTACCTTCATATGGAAAAACTTGATCTAATTGTATTACAGTACCCACTATAGTCTGAAAGCAATGTGACATCTTTCTGTTTAAATTTATGGGTTAGATGTAGGTGTTGAAAGGGGAGTGGGGATGGCTGTCAGCTTAACTCGCAGAATTCTCCCCACTATATCCTTTCTCACCAAGCAGCAAGGATTATAAGGCAGCTTTTAAATATAGGTCTTTCTTATAGTAACTAATTGTGTGAAATGCCCCTGGGCTATATGAAAATGATATTTTTCACCCATTGGGAGTGACTCTTCAGAGCTGTGTAGTATTTAAAGAGAGGAGGCTCATCAAGAAAGCCACTTTCTATATTGCTGCACATAATAAGCAGTAATGGAAATATTCAATAAAGGCAATATGGAAAAGAAGAGAGAATACAAACGAATAAAAAATAGCCTAATTTAAGCAAAATTAAAATATAGTGTCAAACACTGAATATATTAGCTATGAAAGAATAATCTTCACTTATCTGGCAGGATTGTTGCTATCTGTTGTGTGTTATTTTAGTTACTTATATTGGGCAGTGTCAATGATTAAGGTAGTATTATTTATCTCTGGCCATTCATATTACTGTAGCAACAAAGAACATGTTTATGTAATTACATATTATTATATCAAGTCATGCTTGGTATATTTTGGTCCCAAGTTCTGTCCTAAACTCACATGTTTCATATAATATTTGCTGCTTAATGGCCGACCATCCCCCCACCTCCCCTTATTTCTTGATCCTGGGCAAGTAACATGAAGTGGAACTTTTTCTTCCAAATTGATATTCAATGGTTAGACTAAACAGTTGAGACTCCATTTTATTTTAGCTTAGAAGCTGCTAGTCTTTAAAATAAATTATATTAATTTTATAAGTAGGTTGCTGCTGCCGCTGCTAAGTTGTTTCATTTGTGTCCGACTCTGTGTGACCCCGGAGACGGCAGCCCACCAGCCTCCCCCGTCCCTGGGATTCTCCAGGCAAGAACACTGGAGTGGGTTGCCATTTCCCTCTCCAAAGCATGAAAGTGAAAAGTGAAAATGAAGTAGCTATATACTAATAAATTTTTTAATTTTATAAAGTTTTGCAAATACAAAAGATTATGTAAATTTTAAACATGTTTAGAGTCTTAAAGATGGGTCAGATGGTAAAGCATCTGCCTACAATGTGGGAGACTCGGGTTCAATCCCTGGGTCGGGAAGATCTCCTGGAGAAGGAAATGGCAACCCACTCCAGTATTCTTGCCTGGAAAATCCCATGGACGGAGGAGCATAATAGTCTACAGTCCATGGGGTCACAAAGAGTCAGACACAACTGAGCGACTTCAGTTCACTTCACTTCATTGTCATTTAAGCCGTGGCTTCCCTAATAGGTCAGTTGGTAAAGATGCCACCTGCAATGCAGGAGACCCCAGTTCGATTCCTGGGTTGAGAAGATCCCCTGGAAAAGGGATAGACTACCCACTCCAGTATTCTTGGGCTTCCCTTATGGCTCAGCTGGTAAAGAATCCACCTGCAGTGTGGGAGACCTGTGTTCGATCCCTGGGTTGGGAAGATCCTCTGGAGAAGGAAAAGGCTACCCACTCCAGTATTCTGGCCTGGAGAATTCCATGGACTGTATAGTCCATGGGGTCACAAAGAGCTGGACACAACTGAGCGACTTTGACTTCACTAAGCCATAGATCCATCTTAATGATAAAAATTAATTACCCAATAGTAAGAAGAACATAAATAAAATTGATTTCAATGACAAAAAATGAAAAAAGTAGTACTTTATCACTTAATAGTGTTAGATAAGAAGACAGTTTTAAAAGGATATAGTAACATGTGGCCTTCCCCTTTAGAACACTGTTTATCTTTTTTTAGAAGATTGTTAGCATTTTAATATACTTAGTTTGGCTATATTAAAATATATTTTTCTCTGCTTTTCAGTTTCTATTTTCAGTGATGAGAACTATGTTTTTTATATATCTTTGTTAGCACTTTAGAACCACGGACTTTACTAGATAAAACTTTCTCCATATTTACTTGGAATTTGAGTCATTGTAATTTGTGGCAGAGGTTTTATAAACCTATTTATGTTTATTTGGTGTTACTAGCAAGACCCATTGCATGTGAAAATATGTTTATTAAAATTTTAAATTCTTTAAATGAATATCATACTTTTTCACCTCTCTAGTACATTGCCTCTTCATTCATTGCTATTTGATGGATAATTTCTGTCTTTCCTCACCCATTTATTTAGTTTTATTTATTTATTTTTTTTTCATATATTTAGTTTTATTGTCCAAGCACAAGGTAATCACATTATAGCCATAGCTGACATGAGATTTCAATTTTCATAATGTTATGAGTGTTAAAATGTCTGGTAGTTGTTACTTCCTCCTCCTAAAAAAATACAGTATGGAAGAAAACTACATGAAAAACATTGCTGTGCCTACATTGTTATTTAACAGTATATGTTATCTGTAACTTACATGGATTCATGACTATCGTCATTGTGTATATACCATTTTGTATTCTAATTATTTCCTTAACTTCATAGTATGACATTATTTTGATAATTATTACTTTTAATTAATATGTATTATCCTTCTTATTCAGAGTAGAAATTTTCTTACTTCAAATGAAAATTAATTGATCATTTGCCTGAAATAGACAGTATTTCAAGTATTAATAGTTTCTCTCATCCTTTGGTGGTAACCTTTTTTTTGATATAATTCAAGCTATTTCTGCTTAGGAGAAGAAGAAAAGGGAAAAAAAAATGGGAATTCAAACTTTACTTTTTATGAAAATTTTAGTAAAAAGAAACACCACCACTGTCATCACCAACACAAATTATTCAATATTCACTTGAGGTAGTCCTGTGGTTAATGGACTAAGATATCCACTCAAACTTCTTTTGATTGAAAGAAAACTCAAGTTCTTCTAAATTAATTTAGTCACAATTATGTTGTGTTGTGTGGTTATTATCATCATTCTTATAAAGTGTAGGAGGAGGAGTAGTAGCATGATGTATATTAATTATAGGATAGGCATATGATCCAGCAAATTTAGTGTCAGCTGATTGTTATACATTTTGGAGAATATCTTGCAATCAGTATTTTAAATATCTGTCACCAATCTGTTGGTACTGAAGTTTAATTTTATGATTTAAATTATTTCATTTTATGACTTTATGATTTTAGTTTATGGACTTGGTTTTTCTGTTTTTATTTTTCATAGTTTTGATACGAAGTCCTTTAGTCAGTATTAAATACTGAATATAATTATAATACCCCTTCACATGAGTAAAAATAGTTCACTTTGTGGTTTTCTGTTTCATGACACAATTTCCAGGAAATTGTGGGGGGAAATGGGTACTGCCAAGACATTTTTTTCCCCTGTATTTCAAAATGTCCTAAAATTTATGGCACAGAAATAAATAAGTAATTTCAATATTTTTCTAAGAAATATTTGGATTTACTTTTAGGACCAAAAGCGCCAAGGGAAAAGAAGGTATAAGGATCAGTCCTAGACTAAACTGGCAAGTAATGTTTATTTCATGTGTATCCTCTCTATTTTCTGTTAAATCCTTTGTTTTCCCAGCCATTAGGTGGCATTTATTCTAACTCCTGCATATAGTATCTATGGCCCCTCTTGTCTCCTTAAGGCTATGCACTGAAGTAAATCATCCTTCTTTAGAAGCAGAATTTTATATGCTTTTTTGCTTACTTCCTTTCTCCTAATTAAATTAAATTTGCACATCATGTTCATGGGAACTTTTTGAACTGAATAACTTGAAATATCTGATAAATTAGTGATACTGTGTGACTGCTGATCTTAGGCTGCATTGATAGAACTCTGCACATGACTCAGGATAAATAACTGTTCTCAAGAGTCGCTGGGTTTCTTCTTTATGCTCTTCACCTAAGCTCTGTTTCAGTTCCACTCACGTCTTCTGAGCAGAGAGAAAGGGTTTATGGTAGAAATATATGTGCCTGTTTATTCATGTGAAACTGACCAGTCCTTATTTTTCAGGACAAGAGTAGGGTACTTCCAGTGGGTATCCCAAAAGTATTTACATTCAGGAATAAAATGGTGGTTCAGGAGTAACCCTTGACATTGTTTCTGTTACTTTGTTAGTTAATTTATTCATTTAACTAATTTGTTTCAATTTATATTTATATATGTACTTATTAGGCATTTGCTGTGTGCTAGGTATTATGTACCATGTTAAAGATAGAAACAGGCCTCTTCACCTTCTGCAGTCTATGTATGATATAGTAGAGTAACTACACTATAAGGTTCTATGGAAAGAAAAATAGAGAAACAAAATATTATAGTAAGATATATTCCCTGTAAGTGGGGTTTCCATTAGTTGCTTCAGAACAAAAGGTAGTATTTTAACTAATTAATATATTACAGTTGTTATTGGGGCATAATTGTATTAGTATTAGTTTCAGTAGTACAGCATAGTAAGGTGGTATTTTTATATATAATACTATATATGCAAAGTTATAAAATATTGACTGCATTCTGTGTGCTATATATTACATCCTTATAACTTGTTTTCTACCAAGTAGTTTGATACCCTTTAGCATATCCAGATTTGTATTTCTATCTTGATCTTTCTAATTCTTCTCACATCAGTACAGCTTTCTTAGCCTCTGTGACTTTATATATCTGCATTAAACACTCAGGAAAATAAATCGGGCTGTCAGGTCCTTTTTTTCTTAAACTATATTCAAGAAAATTTCACTGAAAAATTTGGAATAAGTTTTCTGGTCATTTGGGTAACTGTTGTAGTCCAGGGAGTTGCATTAATTATGATTATGGAGTTTCTTTCTTTCCCCCCTTTTTGTTATGTAATAGCTGATGCATACTAAAGAATGTATGTAATATTTTCATATGTTCTGACATATAATAAGACAAACATTGTGAAACTACCCACAATAAAAGAATTAGAACATTACAAAAATGCATTAATTCATTTTTACTATAAAACATTCCATTTTGTAGTTTTCTCATATTTTATTTATCTTTTATTTTCTGTAGACATTTTTTGTTTATTTTTGCTATTGTAAACAATAGTAAAATTTTGGTACCTTTCATATACATTTGTTGGTGCACATATGCAGGATTTTCCTAGGGTCTTTTCTTAGGAATGAAATAGCTCTGTTACCATGTTTGCATGTTCAATTTTAAAAGACAATACCAAATTATTTTCCTAGATGTATGCATCAGTTCACACTTCTGCCAGCACATATAAATGTTCTACGTGTTGTCTGTGCTCATCAACATTTGTCAGACAACTCCTCCCTTTTTTTGATCTGACCTGCCTCTTGAGAAACCTGTATGCAGGCCAGGAAGCAACAGTTAGAACTGGACATGGAATAACAGACTTGTTCCAAATAGGAAAAGCAGTACGTCAAAGCTGTATATTGTCACCCTGCTTCTTTAACTTATATGCTTAGTATATCATGCGAAATCCCAAGCTGGAAGAAGCACAAGCTGGAATCAAGATTGCCGGGAGAAATATCAATCACCTCAGATATGCAGATGACACCACCTTTATGGCAGAAAGTGAAGATCTAAAGAGCCTCTTGATGAAAGTGAAAGTGGAGAGTGAAAAAGTTGGCTTAAAGCTCAACATTCAGAAAACTAAGATCATGGCATCTAGTCCCATCACTTCATGGGAAATAGATGGAGGAACAGTAGGTACAGTGTCAGACTTTATTTTTGGGGACTCTAAAATCGCTGCAGATGGTGACTGCAGCCATGAAATTAAAAGACGCTTACTCCTTGGAAGAAAAGTTATGACCAACCTAGATAGCATATTGAAAAGCAGAGGCATTACTTTGTCAACAAAGGTCCATCTAGTCAAGGCTATGGTTTTTCCAGTAGTCATGTATGGATGTGAGAGTTGGACTATAAAGAAAGCTGAGTGGTGAAAAATTGATGGTTTTGAACTGTGGTGTTGGAGAAGACTCTTGAGAGTCCTTTGGACTGCAAGGAGATCCAACCAGTCTATCCTAAAGGAGATCAGTCCTTGGTGTTCACTGGAAGGACTGATGCTGAAGCTGAAACTCCAATACTTTGGCCACGTCATGCGAAGAGTTGACTCATTGGAAAAGACTCTGATGCTGGGAGGGATTGGGGGCAGGAGGAGAAGGGGACGACAGAGGATGAGATGGCTGGATGGCATCACCAACTCGATGGACGTGAGTTTGGGTAAACTCCTGGAGTTGATAAACTCCACTCCAGGAGGCCTGGCGTGCTGCGGTTCACGGGTTCACAAAGAGTTGGACATGCCTGAGTGACTGAACTGAACTGAATGGGTGAAAAAAAGGGCTTCCCTGATAGTTGAGTTGGTAAAGAATCTGCCTGCAATGCAGGAGGCCCTGGTTTGATTGCTGGGACAGGAAGATCCCCTGGAGAAGGGATAGGCTACCCACTCCAGTATTCTTGGGCTTCCCTTGTGGCTCAGCTGGTAAAGAATCCATCTGCAATGCAAGAGACCTGGGTTCGATCCCTGGGTTGGAAAGATCCCCTGGCTACCCACTCCAGTATTCTGGCCTGGAGGTTTGGACACAACTGGGAGTTGGTGATGGACAGAGAGGCCTGTCCATGGGGTCTCAAAGAGTCAGATGCGCATGAACTGCACTGAACTGAACTGAGTGACTTTCACTTTCCCTTTTCAATGGGTGAAAAAAAGATAAATCGTGATGTTCTTAATTTACATTTCCTGGACTATTAATCAGGTTGATCAGCCTTTGTTTATTGGTCACTGGGCATTTATGTTTTGTCTTTTTTCTCCCATTTTTCTGTTGCATTATGCATCTGTTGCATATTTATTTGAAGGAATTCTGTATCTATAATATCAGTATTTACAAATTCATAGATAGATGGCAAAAACAGTTTCCTAATTTGTGATTGCACATGGTGAATATATTATCCCAATTTCTGGAATATCCTTTTACTTTCTTTAGATGACTTTTGATGAAGTAAAAATCTTTAATTTATCCATGTTTCTTTCTTATTAGGATATTTTTTGTTTGTTTCTTATTTAAGCAAATGTTTACAATTTTGCTGTCATAAAGTTATTTTTCTTTTCCTCCTTCCTTCTAGAAATTTATAGTTTTTGTCTTTTCCATTTAAGTCTTTCTTCCACTGGGATATGTTGTATGTGTTAAATGGAAATCAATTTCATTTTATTCTTTATATATAACCAGTAATTCTAGTACTGTTTTTGGCAAGTCCATGTCTTCTCTGTCCTGTACTGTATATAATATGTATGACCCTATTTGGGGACTTTATTCTATTTATTTAGTAAATTTGTCCATCTCTGAATTTCACCTTTGTAGTTACTGTAGATTTCCTAAGACTTCTGCTTTCTTAGAAATATCTTAGTTATTCCTAGGTTGTTTTTGCTTTTCCATATGAATTTAACAGTCAGCTTTTTGGTTTGCATAAAAGCCTTTGGAATTTTCATGGATATAATACTGATTACATAAATCAGTATGGGAGAACTTTGAGCAATACTATTTGAGTCTTCCTATTGATAAACATTTTATTCGTCTCTGTTTATACATTCTTAGCTTCTTTCTATGGAGAAGGCAATGGCAACTCACTCCAGTACTCTTGTCTGGAAAATCCCATGGGTGGAGGAGCCTGGTAGGCTGCAGTCCATGGGGTTGCAAAGAGTTGGACACGACTGAGTGACTTTGCTTTCACTTTTCAGTTTCATGCATTGGAGAAGGAAATGGCAACCCACTCCAGTGTTTTTGCCTGGAGAATCCCAGGGACAGCGGAGCCTGATAGGCTGCTGTCTATGGGTTCACACAGAGTCGGACACAACTTAAGTGACTTAGCAGCAGTAGCAGCAGCAGCTTCTTTCTATAGAGTTTTGCAGTTTTCTTTATAAAAACATGAACAAACTGCTAAATATATTTTTAGGATCTTTATGGCTTATGTTTTTTAGTTATACAAAATACATCGCCTATGTCATCAATTATATCATGTGTTTTATTGTTTCTTTTGAAAATCTTCTACCTCTTATTATTTTTTCCCTTATTTATCAGATGACAATAACTTCAAGTAGAGCTTACAGTGTTGGAGGAAGCACTCATAGTGGGCATCTTTGTTTTGTTCCTTATTTTTAAGAGAGATTTCCAGTGTTTTTGGAAGATAAGTGTTAAGATTTAAAAAGTTACATTAATAGATTTTGAGATGTAAAACCTCACATAGGTGTGACCCCTGTCACATACTATTTTTTGCAATTGAAAAGAGGTTCTCCTTTAGATTTACTACCGAATTTAAATTATAGTTTTCCTGAATGTTGTGATTAAACCCTACTTGATCATAATAGATTCTCTATTATTCTTATAGCCGGCTGGTTTTGGTTTGCTAGGATTTGTTTAGGGTTTTGGTCTATAGTTTGTTTATTAAATAGAACTTTTCTTACTGAGTTATTAGGGTGGGAGTTTTTTGTTTTTATAAGAATAAAAATAAGATAAATTGGAAAGTTGAATTCCTTCGAAGTTTGATATTTGCCTCTTGCTTATAAATTGTTCTGGGTCTTTTGTGGTTTTTCGTTCATTTTTCTTTTTTAAAGAAATATCTTTTTGTAAAAAAATCACCGATTCATCTTATTTTTGCCTTTCAACTTCTGTTTCTATTTGAGTAAGTAATACTCTTTTCTAGCACTTTTAAATTTCTTTTCTGTATTTTGTCATAATGTTCATATTACTCTGCTATTTTACCACAGAATTGCTTTTCCGTTTGTTTGTTTGCTTGCTTGTTTTTCCCTCTTTTCCCTTTAGATTTTTAGGAAAGGCTTCATATCTGCCAGGCAGTCTCCCAAAAATCTTTACAAAAGTTATTGCATTACTTTTTACCATTTTACTTATAAGAGGCTCTGAGGATAACTACTGGCCCAAAGTCACATAGTTGATGGTGGAGCTGTACTGTGCTTGTTTTCTTAACGGATCACACAGGCTCTTGTCAGTAGAACACAGTGTCTGTTTTCTAATCCCTGAGTTGAAGGAAGTGAGCCATGACATTTGTCTAAAAGAATCAACTTGGGGGGGAAAAATCCAACTCATAAAATTTTTTGCCTTCTATCTGTGACTTTGAAGCACATTTTAAAGCACTCCAGTTTACATTTTTATCCATTACTGAAAATCCTAATAGATTCTATTTTCAGTTTAACAAATGTTATTATGGAAATATTCTTATTGTAGCTTTTCCCTTTGTACACCAAATGAAACCTCAGATCATTTGTTTGACTCACAGGAACATGTTGTGGTGACTTTGGGATGCCTTTGTGAAATGACTTGGTGGTTTTCTTCCTCCAAATATAGTCATTGGTTGCTCTCAGCCACTCCCTTGAAGATGGAACAATTCATGTGAAACTTGAAACTCTTCATCACTTTTTATATGTCCACTCACATTTGACACCTTTCTATACAATGGCTAGACTGTTTTATGTTCTTCTAAATATTTACTTGATCTCATCATCTGTATTTTAATGTGCTTCAACAAGAACAGCTTGATCTTAGAATTTCTTTGTTTAGCAGATTAAAAGACACGAATTTTCAGCTTTCTAGGATATTTGGAAGCATTACTGTTGCCATTTAAGCTTTCAGCTTTTGAAAGTTTGCCATTTAATTAGCTCTTTTCCATTTTGTTAGATAAGATAGTAAAAATATCATTATCATGTCTGCTTATTTAGCTTAATCATTATCTTTGTCATTTTGATAATTTCTTGGTTTTATGTAGAGAACACCATCACTCTTACAGTCTTTCCCAATATTGATTTCTGCTTGAGTCAACCTAGATTGAAATTCTTACCTATTTTAGTGTTAAGCTGCAGTAACACAGGCTTCATTGAAATCCATTTTTACCTACAGCTGCTTGATTGTTTTGAACTTATATATTCCAGTATGTTGAGCCACTGAAATCTTTGCAAGAGAGAAAAGGCAATCATTCCCCACCGCCTACCCCCACAAAACATCAGTTTACTAAACCAGTGCTCTATGTCAGATTTCATGAGGATCACACAAATTTTGGTATATGGGTTTGGAATAATTGCTTAATTATAATCATTAATAAAAATAGGGAATGCTATTTACAGTGTTTGAACAATTATATATTATACAGGCAGGCTACAAGACTTCTATTATTTTGTTATGGTAGAATCACTGTAAACATGGAGGAAATTCAAAGAGTTTGCAGCCTGACTTCAGGGTTGAGGTTCAGTTCCCTTCTATTTGAGGTTTTGTATGTCAAATCAGACAGCCTTTATTTATTTATTTAGCATTTCTAGGAAAACAAAAAGTTTTATGCTTGAAGCAAAGATCCCAAGCAACCAAACAGCATTCTGATTTGTCTCTCTTCTAGTCCCTAATGCTTTTACTTTCCTGAAGCTTTGTGCTTTCTTTTTCTTTAATAAACACTTAAAAATATATTGCTTGCTGTTGAAATTCAGCACATGGACCTGGGAGTTGCAAATCTTTCTTGAATACCTGTCTTAGGTTTCTGGATTTTACTTATGAATTCATTTTTACAGAATTAGGGATAATTTGATTTATTTAAATAATGTTTGTTGTTTCTCTTATAATAACTTATTTCCTAACCTTTTAAAAACTTGAGTTGGTTTGTAACATTTACTGCAGAAAAAAATATGAAATGAAGAAATAGCAAAAGGAAAATATTACTGGGAAATTTTAAGTTAAACAAGGAACAAAGTTAATATATACACGGACAATATCAAGTCTAATGTACTTTCAAAAGAAGGGACACAAGTTGAGCTCAGTGTAACCACAGATGGCAAAAGTGAAATAGGGTAATTTACATGACTCACACAGTGTCTGTAACATCACAGCAAACCAGTCTTACTAGGGTACTGATGCATGGTGAAATAAACACTTTCAGTAATACCACTGCCTTCCATGCAATAATATGTCCCATTGGGATTTTGCTTATATATTTCTTCATTTATTCTTATGGTATGTCAGAAAAGAGACTTTCCGGGTGGCACTAGCGGTAAAGAACCTGCCTGCCAATGCAAGAATCATAAGACACACAGGTTTGATCTCTGGGTAGGGATGATCCCCTGGAGGAGGGCGTGGCAACCCACTCCAGTATTCTTACCTGGAGAATCCCATGGACAGAGGAGCCTGGCAGGCTACAGTCCACAGAGTAGCACAGAGTTGGACACGACTGAGCGACTTAGCACAAGTACATATAAGAAAAGCCTCCTAACAACAAATTTAATTCTTGGAAAGATCAAATTATTCCACTAGACAGATCTTCAACTTACAACAATTATGTCCAGATAAACCCATGATAAGTTGAAAAATATTTTAAGTTAGAAATGTATTTAATACACTTAACCCACCAAATATCATTTTTAGCCTAACCTACCTTAAAGGAGTTCAGTTCAGTCTCTCTGTCATGTCTGAATCTTTGTGATCCCATGGACCGCAGACTACAGACTTCCTTGTCCATCACCAACTCCAAGAGCTTACTCTAACTCATGTCTATCCAGTCAGTGATGCCATCCAGCTATCCCATCCTCTGTTGTCCCCTTCTCCTCCTGCCTTCAATCTTTCCCAGCATCAAGGTCTTCTGCAATGAGTCAGTTCTTTGCATCGGGTGGCCAAAGTATTGGAGCTTCAGTGTCAGCATCTGTCCTTGCAATGAATATTCAGGACTCATTTCCTTTATGATTGACTGGTTTGATCTCTTTGCAGTCCAAGAGACTCTCAAAAGCCTTTTCCAACACCACAGTTCAAAAGCATCAAGTCCTTTGGCACTCAGCTTTCTTTATGGTCTAGGTCTCACATTCATATATAACTACTGGTAAAACCATTGCTTTGACGATATGGACCTTTGTCAGCAAAGTAATGTCTCTGCTTTTTAATGTACTGTCTACATTTGACAAAGTTGTTGTTGTTTTTTTTTTTTCCCCAAGAAGCAAGCATCTTGTAATTTCATGGCTGCAGTCACTACCTGCACTGATTTTGGAGACCGAGAAAACAGTGTATCTCACTTCTTCCATTGTTTCCCCATCTATTTGCCGTGAAGTGATGGAACCGGATGCCATGGTCTTCGTTTTTTGAATGTTGAGTTTTAAGCCAACTTTTTCAATCTTGTCTTTCATTTTCATCAAGAGGTTCTTTAGTTCCTCTTTATTTTCTGATATAAGGATAGTGTCATCTGCATATCTGAGGTTATTATTTCTGGAATCTTGATTCCAGCTTGTGCTTCATCCAGCCTGACATTTCACATGTTGTATTCTGCATATAAGTTAAATAAGCAGAGTGACAATATACAGCCTTGATGTACTCCTTTCCCAATTTGCAACCAGTTTGGTGTTCCATGTCCGGTTTGAACTGTTGCTTCTTGACTTGCATACACATTCTCAGGAGGCAGTAAGGGGGTCTGGTATTACCATCTCTTGAAGAATTTTCCACAGTTTGTTGTGATCTACACAATCAAAGGTTTTAGTGTAGTCAACAAAGCAGAAGTATATGTTTTTCTGGAACTCTCTTGCTTTTTTGATGATCCAGCAGATGTTGGAAATTTCATCTCTGGTTCCTAGGCCTTTTCTAAATCCAGCTTTAGCGCCTTTTCTAAATCCAGCTTTAGCAGCTGAAAGTTCTCAGTTCATGTACTGTTGAAGCTTGGCTTGGAGAATTTTGAGCATTACTTTGCTAGCATATTAGATGAGTGCAATTGTGCGATAGTCTGAGCATTCTTTGGCATTGCCTTCCTTTGGGATTGGAATGAAAACTGGTGTTTTCCAGTCCTGCGGCCACTGCTGTGTTTTCCAAATTTGCTGGCATATTGAGTGCAGCACTTTCACAGCATCTTCCTTTCAGATTTGAAATAGATCAACTAGAATTTAATCACCTCCACTAGGTTTGTTTGTAGTGATGATTCCTAAGGCCCACTTTACCTGGCACTCTAGGATGTCTGGCTCTAGGTGAATGATCACACCATCATGGTTATCTGGGTCATTAAGATCTCTTTTGTACAGTTCTTCTGTGTATTCTTGCCACCTCTTCTTAATATCTTCCGCTTCTATTAGATCCATACCATTTCTGTCCTTTATTGTGACCATCTTTGCATGAAATGTTCCCTTGGTATCTCTAATTTTCTTGAAGAGATCTCCAGTCTTTCCCACTCTATTGTTTGCCTCTATTTCTTTGCATTGATCACTGAGGAAGGCTTCTTACGTTTCCTTGCCACTCTTTGGAACTCTGCTTTCAGATGGATATATCTTTCCTATTCTCCTTTGCCTTTAGCTTCTCTTCTTTTTTCAGCCATTTGCAAGGCCTCCTCAGACAACATTTTGCCTTTTTGCATTTACTTCTCTTGGGGATGGTCTTTATCACTGCCTCCTGTACAGTGTCATGAACCTCGGTCCCTAGTTCTTCATGCACTGTGTCTACCAGATATAATCCCTTGGATCTATTTGTCACTTTCACTGTATAATCATAAGGGATTTGATTCAATCATACCTGAATGGTCTACTGGTATTCCCTACTTTCTTCAATTAAATCTGAATTTTGCAATAAGGAGTTCATGATCTGAGCCTCAGTCAGCTCCTGGTCTTATTTTTGCTGACTATATAGAGCTTCTCTATCTCTGGCTACAAAGAATGTAATCAGTCTGGTTTCTGTATTGACCATCTGGGTTGTTCATGTGTAGAGTCGTCTTTTGTGTTGTTGGAACGGGGTCTTTGTTATGACCAGTGCCTTCTCTTGACAAAACTCTGTTAGCTTTTGCCCTTTGTATTCCAAGGCCAAACTTGTCTGTTACTCCAGATATCTCTTAACTTCCTACTTTTGTATTTCAGTCCCTTATGGTGAAAAGTACATATTTTTTGGGTGTTAGTCCTAGAAGGTGTCGTAGGCCTTCATAGCCCTGTTCTACTTATTAGTGGTTCTACAGTATTAGTGGTTGGAGCATGATGCTGCTGCTGCTAAATCGCGCCAGTCATGTCCGACTCTGTGCGACCCCACAGATGGCAGCCCACCAGGCTCCCCCATCTCTGGGATTCTCCAGGCAAGAATACTGGAGTGGGTTGCCATTGGGGCGTAGACTTGCTTTACTCTGATATTGAATGGTTTCTCTTGGAAACGAACAGAGATAATTCTGTCATTTTTGAGATTTTACCTAAGTACTGCGTTTCTGACTGTTTTGTTGACTAGGAGGGCTTCTTCATTTCTTCTAAGGGATTCTTGCCCATAGTAGTAGATATAATGGTCATCTGAATTAAATTTTCCCTTTCCGGTCCATTTTACTTCATTCATTACTAAAATGTCAATGTTCATTCTTACCATCTCCTCTTTGACTACTTGCAATTACCTTTATTCATGGACCTAACATTCCAGGTTCCTATGCAATATTGTTCTTTACGGCATCAAACTTTGCTTCCATCACCAGTCACATCCACACCTGGGTGTTGTTTTTGCTTTGGCTCCATCTCATCATTCTTTTGGAGTAATGTCTCCACTCTTCTCCAGTAGCATATTGGGTCCCTGGTGACCTGGGGAGATCATGTTCAGTGTCATATCTTTTACCTATTCATACTGTTAATGGGGCTCTCCAGGAAAAAATTCAGAAGTGGTTTACTATTCCCTTCTCCAGTGGACAAAGTTTTGGTAAGCTCAGTTCAGTTCAGTTGCTCAGTCATGTCTGACTCTTTGCGCTCCCATGAATCGCAGCACGCCAGGCTTCCCTGTCCATCACCATCTCGTGGAGTTCACTCAGATTCACGTTCATTGAGTCCGTGATGCCATCCAGCCATCTCATCCTCTGTCGTCCCTTTCTCCTCCTGCCTGGAATCCCTCCCAGCATCAGTCTTTTCCAATGAGTCAACTCATCATGTGATGTGGCCAAAGTACTGGAGTTTCAGCTTTAGCATCATTCCTTCCAAAGAAATCCCAGGGCTGATCTCCTTCAGAATGGACTGGTTGGATCTCCTTGCAGTCCAAGGGACTCTCAAGAGTCTTCTCCAACACCACAGTTCAAAAGCATCAATTCTTTAGCGCTCAGCTTTCTTCACAGTCCAACTCTCGCATCCATACATGACCACAGGAAAAAACATAGCCTTGACTAGACGGACCTTAGTCGGCAAAGTACTGTCTCTGCTTTTGAATATACTATCTAGTTTGGTCATGACTTTTCTTCCAAGGAGTAAACATCTTTTAATTTCATGCCAGCAATCACCATCTGCAGTGATTTTGGAGCCCCCAAAAATAAAGACTGACACTGTTTCCATTGTTTCCCCATCTATTTTGCATGAAGTGATGGGACCGGATTCCATGATCTTAGTTTTCTGAATGGTGAGCTTTAAGCCAACTTTTTCACTCTCCACTTTCACTTTCATCAAGAGGCTTTTTAGTTCCTCTTCACTTTCTGCCATAAGGGTGGTGTCATCTGCATATCTGAGGTGATTGATATTTCTCCCGGCAATCTTGATTCCAGCTTGTGTTTCTTTCAGTCCAGCGTTTCTCATGATGTCCTCTGCATATAAGTTAAAGAAGCAGGGTGACAATATACAGCTTTGACGTACTCCCTTTCCTATTTGGAACCAGTCTGTTGTTCCATGTCCAGTTCTAACTGTTGCTTCCTGACCTGCATACAGGTTTCTCAAGAGGCAGGTCAGGTGGTCTGGTATTCCCATCCCTTTCAGAATTTTCCACAGTTTCTTGTGATCCACACAGTCAAAGGCTTTGGCACAGTCAATAAAGCAGAAGTAGATGTTTTCTGGAACTCTCTTGCCTTTTCCATGATCCAGTGGATGCTGGCAATTTGATCTCTGGTTCCTCTGCCTTTTCTAAAACCAGCTTGAACATCAGGGATTTCACAGTTCACTTATTGCTGAAGCCTGGCTTGGAGAATTTTGAGCATTGCTTTACTAGCATGTGAGATGAGTGCAATTGTGCGGTAGTTTGAGCATTTTTTGCCATTGCCTTTCTCTGGAATTGGAATGAAAACTGACCTTGTCTAGTCCTGTGGCCACTGCTGAGTTTTCCAAATTTGCTGGCATATTGAGTGCAGCACTTTCACAGCATCATCTTTCAGGATTTGAAACAGCTCAACTGGAATTCCATTACCTCCACTAGCTTTGTAGTAATGCTTCCTAAGGCCCACTTGACTTCACATTCCAGGATGTCTGGCTCTAGATGAGTGATCACATCTTCATGATTATCTGGGTCATGAAGATCTTTTTTGTACAGTTCTTCTGTGTATTCTTGCCACCTCTTCTTAATATCTTCTGCTTCTGTTAGGTCCATACCATTTCTGTCTTTTATCAAGCCCATCTTTGCATGAAATGTTCCCTTGGTATCTCTAATTTTCTTAAAGAGATCTCTAGTCTTTCCCATTCTGTTGTTTTCCTATATTTCCTTGCATTGATCACTGAAGAAGGCTTTCTTATCTCTTCTTGCTATTCTTTGGAACTCTGCATTCAGATGCTTGTATCTTTCCTTTTCTCCTTTGCTTTTCACCTCTCTTTTTTTCACAGCTATTTGTAAGGCCTCCCCAGACAGCCATTTTGCTTTTTTGCATTTCTTTTCCATGGGGATGGTCTTGATCCCTGTCTCCTGTACAATGTCACGAACCTCATTCCATAGTTCATCAGGCACTCTATCTCTCAGATCTAGGCCCTTAAATCTATTTCTCACTTCCACTGTATAATCATAAGGGATTTGATTTAGGTCATACCTGAATGGTCTAGTGGTTTTCCCTACTTTCTTCAATTTAAGTCTGAATTTGGTAATAAGGAGTTCATGATCTGAGCCACAGTCAGCTCCTGGTCTTGTTTTTGCTGACTGTATAGAGCTTCTCCATCTTTGGCTGCAAAGAATATAATCAATCTGATTTCGGTGTTGACCATCTGGTGATGTCCATGTGTAGAGTCTTCTCTTGTGTTGTTGGAAGAGGGTGTTTGCTATGACCAGTTCATTTTGTTGGCAAAACTCTATTAGTCTTTGCCATGCTTCATTCCGCATTCCGAGGCCAAATTTGCCTGTTACTCCAGGCGTTTCTTGACTTCCTACTTTTGCATTCCAGTCCCCTATAATGAAAAGGGCATCATTTTGGGGTGTTAGTTCTAAAAGGTCTTGTAGGTCTTCATGGAACCGTTCAACTTCAGCTTCTTCAGCGTTACTGGTTGGGGCATAGACTTGGATAACTGTGAATGGTTTGCCTTGGAAACAAACAGAGATCATTCTGTCGTTTTTGAGATTGCATCCAAGTACTGCATTTCGGACTCTTTTGTTGACCATGTTGGCTACTCCATTTCTTCTGAGGGATTCCTGCCTGCAGTAGTAGATATAATGGTCATTTGAGTTAAATTCATCCATTCCAGTCCATTTTAGTTCTCTGATTCCTAGAATGTCAACGTTCACCCTTGCCATCTCTTGTTTGACCACTTCCAATTTGCCTTGATTCATAGACTTGACATTCCAGGTTCCTATGCAATATTGCTCTTTACAGCATCGGATCTTGCTTCTATCACCAGTCACATCCACAACTGGGTATTGTTTTTGCTTTGGCTCCATCCCTTCATTCTTTCTGAAGTTATTTCTCCACTGATCTCCAGTAGCATATTGGGTACCTAATGACCTGGGGAGTTCCTCTTTCAGTATCCTATCATTTTGCCTTTTCATACTGTTCATGGGGTTCTGAAGGCAAGAATACTGAAGTGGCTTACCATTCCCTTCTCTGGTGAACCAGGCTCTATCAGACCTCTCCACCATGACCCGCCAGTCTTGGGTTGCCCTGCAGGTATGGCTTGGTTTCATTGAGTTAGACAAGGCTGTGGTCCTAGTGTGATTAGATTGACTAGTTTTCTGTGAGTATCATTTCAGTGTGTCTGCCCTCTGATGCCCTCTTGCAACACCTACCATCTTACTTGGGTTTCTCTTACCTTGGGCATGGGGTATCTCTTCACCGCTGCTCCAGCAAAGCACAGCTGCTGCTCCTTACCTTGGACGATGGGTATCTCCTTACTGCTGCCCTTCCTGACCTTCAACGTGGGATAGGTCCTCTAGGCCCTCCTGTGCCTGGTATGCTCAGTCAATGTTTAATACAATTTTCTGTTTATGGGTGGTGCTGTGTTCCCTACCTGTAGTTTGGCTTTTTTGATCTCCTTCAGAAAGACAGGAAATGGCAACCCACTCCAGTATTCTTGCCTGGAGAATCCCATGGATGGTGGAGCCTGGTGGGCTACAGTGCATGGGGTCGCACAGAGTCGGACACGACTGAGTGACTTCACTCAGAAAGACTTATGCCAGCTTCACCCCATGGCTCCCAGGACCATTGTATTAAGTGTCCCTGACCACCGAGGCAGGCCACTGTTGACCCAGGCCTCCACCACAGACTACATCAGATCTCCAGCATGCTGTTATAAATAGGGCTTCCCTGGTAGTTCAGTGGTAAAGAATCTGCCTGCCAGTGTAGGAGACATGGTTCGATCTCTGGGTTGGGAAAATCCCCTGGAGAAGAAGTTACAACCCACCCTAATACTTTTGCTGGGAAATCCCAGGAACTCAGAACACTTATACTACCCTACAGTTGGGCATAATCATGTAACCCAGAGCCTATTTTATAAAGTTATTGTTGTTGTTATCATTCAGTTGCTAAGTGGTGTCCAGTTCTTTTGGATACCCATGGACTGTACTCTGTCAAGTTTCCTCTATCCATGCCTGGGATTTCCCAGGCAAACATACTAGAGTGGATTGTCATTTCCTCCTCCAGGGGATCTTCCCATCCCTGGGATTGAACCCATGTCTCCTACATTGGTAGGCAGATTATTTACCATCAAGCTACCAGGGAAGCCTTATTTTGTAGTAGTATGTTGAATATCTCATGTAGTTTATTGAGTAGTGTACTGAAAGTAAAAACCAGAATGGCTATATGGATGCAGATTGCTGACCAGGAGCTATGACTTGCTGTTTCTGCCCAGTGTCACAAGAGAGAGTATTACACCACATATCACTAGCCTGGGAAAAGATCAAAATTTGAAGTATAATTTCTATGGAATGCACATTGTTTTCACACCATTGTGAAGTCAAAAAATTGTAAGTCAAACCATCCTAAGTCAGAACCATCTGTAGTACTATCTGAGCATGTGACCAAATCAGAGGTAAGTTTCAGATTATGCCACTGTGTGCTCCCCAGAATGCAATGGGCAAGAGTATTTTTGGGTGTTATTGGAATGACATATCAGGACTCATTTTGGATTTTAATTTTATTTTGTTGTTGTTGATGTTTAGTTTCTTAGTCATGTCCAGCTCTTGTGACACCGTGGACTGTAGCCACCAGGTTCCTCTGTCCATGGGATTTCCCAGGCCAGAATGCTGGAGTGTTTTGCCATTTCCTTCTCCAGGGGATCTTCCCCACCAGGGGTTCACCTTATGTCTCTTGTGCTTCTGCACTGGCAGGCACCATGTTAACACTGCACTACCTGGGAAGCCCTTACTTTTGTTTGGGCTTTAATGAGAGAAAAATGTTAAACTAGTAGTCTTATTTTATAAACTGAGAGTGTTACACTCAGTTGGTGCCTTGGTTAGATTTTTCACTTGTCTCTTTAGTCTAGAGCTATCTTGAAAGAAGAGACAAGAGAGGGTATCCCATGAAGCGCAGAGTTTAATTGTGGTGCCTTCACTGTTGAGTTCGTTACACTTAGACAATATCTGGCTAAGTGGATTTTTTGGAATGTGCACTTTTGTTTGTGCTACCTAAACTAATCCTCCCATAATAAGTGACTTAAAGAATTTGTAGTATGAAAATAATAGTAATAAGTCAAACACAGGAAGAAACACAAGAAGAAAAGAGCTACCTC
The DNA here is from genome assembly GCF_042477335.2 of Ovis canadensis. NCBI lineage: Eukaryota > Metazoa > Chordata > Mammalia > Artiodactyla > Bovidae > Ovis > Ovis canadensis. The sequence goes on along the minus strand of NC_091248.1, from coordinate 69,136,862 downwards.
TACTCTTAGCCCTTTGCCTTTAACAAAACTAATTTTAAAACAACCTAAACTGTTCTAAGCCATCTAAAGATATTTAATTATCAGAAAGACTATTTGAAATAAATAACTACTTCCACTGTCATTAAATATGGACCTATTGTGCCTGAAATAGTAGATACTATGAACCTATTATAAGGTATGCAATATACTTTTAATAATATTCAGAGCATGAAAACAAATCCCATTTCCCTCATCAGTTTAGATTCAATTGATACTCAACCAAGTATTTTACAAAATATTCACTAAACACGTTGTTGTCCCCTTTGTGATGCTCAATAGTGAAAGACAAAAAGATATTCTCTGCAAAATTTCATGTTCTTCCTGTCATAAGAAGTTTATCATTTAGTTGATGGAAACTATAGATACCTCTAATTTATCTCCACTTACTTTATTTCTAAATTTTGAGTGAATTAATGAGTGAGAAAAAAGCTTATTGAAAGAAACTTATTCTATGGCAAGAAGACTCTGAAAATGAATTTTAGAAATGTTTTCATTATTACTTATAATACTTTTTTTTAGCTGAAAAGAATATTGTGTCACCTATTAAAAATGCTCACATTTTTACACTTAAAACGTTTGGAAATAGCTTTTTAATTTATTTTTAAAACGTGCAAATGAAATGTTTTCATGAGGTTTGAAGCCATTTGTCAAAAATATGAAAGTTCCAGTTAATTTGCAAAAACAACTAACTGTACAGAATACAAAAATGTACTAGATGAAATATTTATATACTGATTGATTTCATACAGGGAAATCACCCCCTTAGCCCAGCCCAAGATTCTGGAAGCCTTTCAGACCTTTTCTGTGGGTATCTCTCTTCCAGCTTACTCAGTTTCCTAATTAGGGGGATTTGCCATTTTCCCTCTTTTTTCAGCAGCTTGTAATCTATTGTTCCCTCTTTTATAGTAGATGAAAGAGTTTGAAAAATAGTACTATGAATTAGACAGTAAACAGAAAAAAATATAGTTCCATTTTGATCCATGTGAGTTTTCTGTAAAGTTGATATCTTGTGAAATTAAATATGAAATTTAAAAAAAACGCTTAGAACTACACCTTCTGTTTGTTGCTAATGTGAACATATTCAGAAGTATGATTTGAATGAACTTAGCATTGGAGAAGGAAATGGCAACCCACTCCAGTATTCTTGCCTGGAGAATCCCAGGGATGGAAGAGCCTGGTGGGCTGCCGTCTGTGGGGTTGCACAGAGTTGGACATGACTGAAGCGACTTAGCAGCAGCAGCAGCAGCAAAATAGCAGAATAGGAAAACCCTGACCCTTCTTCCTTGCACAGAAACACAGATTTAACAATATATGAATTAACTCCCTTTTTGAGAAATCCAGAAATGCACTTGAAAGATTCCTGCATCCCAAGTAAGAACAAAACCAGCTTCAGTGAAGCTAGTAGGAAATTTGTGGTACCTCTCATCATAGTTGCTACCCTTGGCACAGCACCCAGTGATCAGGAGGGAACAACCGGCTCTCAAGTTTTCCCTGGAGAGGGAAATAAAAGACTAGACCATGCATACAGCATTCTGATTTCTCAGAGGTGTGGAGGGGCTACCTGAGGAACTAGCTTCTGTCTCACTTGAACATTAGAGGGCTGATGGGATGAGGCGTAGAGTATCTGAGAACAACAACAACAAAAAAACACTGGGCACCACGTTGCTGCTCCAGAGAGCAACAGACAGAGCCCCATTCAGCTCAGTGGCCTTTCCTTTAGGAGAGAAAAAGAAGAGGGGAGCATATGCCTAATGTTCTAACTTTTCAGGTAACTGCCTAGGGAGCTAGTTTCTGACTAGCTTAACTCAGGTTCCTGATGGGACCTGCCGTACTCTTGATGCTTGTGGCTGCTGCTGAGAAAAAGATGGGCAGCGTGCTGCTGCTTGAGAACCTGCAATATAACAGGTAGACACCAGAGGGAGCAAGAGATTACAAGCTGGTCAAAAAAAGGAAACTGGAAAATCCTTCTGGGAATATTAGTAGGCACAAGTCCAAAGAAGTATTTCCACAGAAAAGGTTTGAAAGCTTCCCAGAATCATGGGCTAGGCTGATGGGTGATTTCCCTGTATGAAACCAGTCACTAAAGACTTGGAGATACAGTTTTTTTTGTGATCTTTTTTTCCCCAAATGCACAGATGTCAATACAAAGTTACAAGGAACATGATGAAACAGGGGGAAATGGCCCAATCAAAGGAACAAAGTAAATCTCCAGAAATCTCCAGAAATCAAATCATATACCTAAAGAAATGGAGGTATATGAATGATCTGGCAAAGTATTCAAAATAATCGCCTTCACAAAGATACACAATGAGCTCAGAAAAGCAATGCATGAACAAAATGAGAGTTTTAAAATAAGCCTTTATCTAGTAAAGAAGTTTTATCCATGATTAATAACCTAACAAACAAAAAACACCTGGCCTAGATGGATTTATTAGTGAATTCCATCAGAAATTTAAGAAAGAAATTATACCAATTCTCTATAATGTATTCACAAGATAAGAGCATAAGGAATACTTCCCAAATTATTCTATTAGGCCACCACTACCTAATACGAAAACCAGGCAAAGACATTGCAGGGAAAGAAAAAAATACAGAGAAATATTTCTCATGAACACATATGTAAAAATCCTCAACAAAATATTAAAAAATTGTATCCATCAATGTATGAAAAAATATAGTCACTGTGTCTAAGTGGGATTTACCCCAGTCATACCAAGCTGTTTCACCATTTGAAAATCACTTCATGTAATTCATCACATCAACAGGCTAAAGGAGAAAAATCACATGATCGTATCAGTAGATGCAAAGAAAGCATGAAAAATCTAACATCAATTCATAATAAAAATTCTCAAAAACTAGGAATAGAAGAGAACTTCCTCATCTTGCTAAAGAACATTTATTAAAAAAAATGTATAGATAGCATTATACTTAATGATGAGAAGCTAAAAACTTCCCTCACTAAGATCAGAAACAAAGCAAGGATGTCACTTCTTGCACCATTTTTTTCCCCAATATTGTGCTAGAAGTCCTAGATCATGAGATAAAACAGAAAGAGGAAAGATATATAGACTGAGAAGGAAGAAATAGAACTATTTTTTGTTTGCAGATAACATAATTATCTATATAGAAAATCTGAATAAATTTCACACATACACACACACAAACCTGTGGAACTAATGAGCAGGTATAGCAAGGTTGCAAAATATATGGTTAATCTACAAATGTTCATTGCATTCCTATACACAAGCAATGAATGCATAGAATTTGAAATTATAAATGCAATACCATATGTATCAACAACCCCAAATGAAATATTTATAAATGTAACAAAATAGATAGAGGTATAGATTTATACTTAGGTATAGCTCTAACAAAATAGATACATAAAGAAATTACAAAATTTTGATGAAGTTAATCAAAGAACTTAATAAATGGGGAGATGTTACATGTTCATGGATAAGAAGATTCAGCACTTGACAGTCAGATATTAGTTCTTCCCCAATGTGTCTATAGATACAGTGCATAATCAAAGCAAGTCATTTATAGATACTGACAAACTGATTCTAAAGTCTATGTAGAGAGGCAAAAGGTCCAGAATAGTCCACACAGTATTAAAAGAAACAAAGTTGGAGAGCTGATACTACCTGACTGTAAGCCTTACAGCGATAAAACTGCAGTAATGAAGACAACTTGGTATGAGGGAAAAGATTAATGTAACAGAAAATACAGCCCAGAGATTGTCCCACATAAATATAGTTAACTGATCTTTGACAAAGGAGCAAAGGCAATTGAGTGGGGAAAAAAAAGTCTTTTTAAAACATGGTGTTGAAACAACTGGACACCCGCAGTCAGAAAAAGTGAATTTAGACACAGTTCTTATATCTGTCACAACAGTTAACTCAAAATGGATAGCAGGCCTAAATTTAAAAGGCGACACCTTAAAAGTAGAAAATAACATCAGAGAAAATCTAAATGACCATGTGTTTGACAGCACTGTAGATGTAAAAATAAAGGCATGATTTGTGAAAGAAATGTTGGAATTGATTTAAATTAAAAATTTCTTCTGTGTAGAATATACTGTCAAAGGAATGGAAAGAGAAGCCACAGACTTGCCAAATACAAATCTGATGAAAGGACTATTGTCCAAAATATATACATACCCCTTAAAATTCAACAATATGAAAAGAAAGAGCCTAATTAAAAAATGGGTCAAAGGCCTTAACAGATACCTCACTAATGAAGATATTCAGATGGCAAATAAGCACATGAAAAAAATACCCCATACCAATGTCATCAGGGAAATGCAAATTAAAACAAAGAGATACTTACTATAAACTTATTAGAATAACCAGGATTCAAAACACTGGTCATACCTACTGCTGATGAGGATATGAAGAAGCTGAACTCTGATTCGTTGCTATTGGGAATGAAAAACAATATAGCCACTTTGGAAGAGTTTGGCAGTTTCTTACAATACTACTCATAGCACTTACCATTTGATCCAAAAATTTCTCTCCTTGGTATTTACCCAAAGAAGTTGAAGACATGTCCACATAAAACCTTGCACACAAATATTTTGAAAGTGTCATTCATAATTACCAAAACTTGGAAGCAATCCAGATGTCTTTTATTGGATGAGTGGATAAACTGTGGTCTATTCAATCAACGGAATATTAATGTTAAAAATAAATGACCTCTCAAGCCAGGAGAAGACATGAAAGAAACTGAAATACATAATACTAAGTAAAAGAAATCAATCTGAAAAGGCTATAAACTATATGATTTCAATAAAACTATGAAGACTATAAAACAGATCAGTGATTACCAGGGGTTGGTGGGGAGAGGGATGAATAGGCAGAGCACAGAGGATTATTTTGCTGACTTATGACATGAGTGCTATTTCAGTGTTATTGTTACTTAGCCACTAAATCGTGTCTGACTCTTTTGCAACACCATGGACTGGAGCCCTCCAAGCTCCTCTATGCATGGGATTTCCTAGGCAAGAATACTGGAGTGGGTTGTCGTTTGCTCCTCCAGGGGATCATTCCCTACCCAGGGATCAAATTCATGTCTCACTTCTGCATTGGCAGGCAGGTTCTTTACCACTGGTGCCACCTGGGAAGCCCCTTATGCATATATAGGTATTTTTATTTGTTTTGGTAGGAAATGTTCATGTATTAAATTTAGTGGCAATTGGTTTTTATATATACTGGTTTAGGAGAAAGCATCTGGAGAGTAAATTGAATATTTGATTTGGTTGAATGTGGGTGGAAGACAGCTGCTTTTAGACCCTGTCTTCATCAACCCATCAACCAGTGCCACACCAGTGAATGTAAAATGCTAGCAAGAATTTCAGGAACTGGTATTGCCTACTTAGCTAAAAATAAATAAATAAATAGAAGCATAAATAAAATAATTAAAAGATTTTGTTGTGTTACCATAGTTAATGAGCATTTTGGTTTCAGAAGAAAAAAGGAAAAGATCTCTGTAAGAGGCTTCTACTAAGAACCACTCTTCTGCATGGGTTTCTAAGGTCTGAACTAAGTTAAAGTTTTATTTAAAACATATTCTATATTCTGTGACATTCATGTGGAACTTTTTTATGGCATGATTGATTTGAAAAACAGCACAGACTTGAAGTGTGTTTTGCCAAATATAGGCAGCAGTTTAGAGCAACTGTTCACCTTCAAAGGAAGATCTGCTATGAGGACAGATGCAGCATTTATCTTTCTCCATACTCAAGTCTCCTTCATGAAATATTCACATGATCAGGGTTGGAATTGTGCTATTCATTACCTTAATAAATACTAAAAGAAGTATTGTCTTCCTTGCTTCTGTAGAAGCAAAGAAAAGGAAACAATAGCACTGTGAAGAATTATGTTTCACCTTTATTTTTTTTAGTTTTTTATTTTTTTAATTTTAAAATCTTTAATTTTTACATGTGTTCCCAAACATGAACCCCCCTCCCACCTCCCTCCCCATAACATCTCTGTGGGTCATCCCCATGCATCAGCCCCAAGCATGCTGTATCCTGCATCTGACATAGACTGGCAATTCAATTCTTACATGATAGTATACATGTTAGAATGCCATTCTCCCAAATCATCCTACCCTCTCCCTCTCCCTCTGAGTCCAAAAGTCCGTTATACACAGCTGTGTCTTTTTTCCTATCTTGCATACAGGGTCGTCATTGCCATCTTTCTAAATTCCATATATATGTGTTAGTATACTGTATTGGTGTTTTTCTTTCTGGCTTACTTCACTCTGTATAATCGGCTCCAGTTTCATCCATCTCATCAGAACTGATTCAAATGAATTCTTTTTAATGGCTGAGTAATACTCCATTGTGTATATGTACCACAGCTTTCTTATCCATTCATCTGCTGATGGACATCTAGGTTGTTTCCATGTCCTGGCTATTATAAACAGTGCTGTGATGAACATTGGGGTACATGTGTCTCTTTCAATTCTGGTTTCCTTGGTGTGTATGCCCAGCAGTGGGACTGCTGGGTCATAAGGTAGTTCTATTTGCAATTTTTTAAGGAATCTCCACACAGTTCTCCATAGTGGCTGTACTAGTTTGCATTCCCACCAACAGTGTAGGAGGGTTCCCTTTTCTCCACACCCTCTCCAGCATTTATTGCTTGCAGATTTTAAGAAACCTCTACTTCATTTCTTTATAACCTGTGATTAGAAATAGCTTCAACTTCTAAAGTACATACATTCCCTTATATTATTCATATGTTGCTATATTTGTTTCATATCATACTCTGAAATATTTGTAGTTTGTTGGTACAGACTTTTGATCAATAGAATAATAAATTCAAAAAATGTGGATATACACTCTGAAATATATTTTCCTTGAGAATTTTCTTCAAAATATAAAAATCATGCATTGTTTCATTGTATTTTGTTTGTTTCTTTCAAAACATATTCTTTATTTCATATACATTGTATATACTATGAGAGATTCATTTCATCAATAAATGAAAGTAAATTTAATTGTTTATTATTCTAGTTAGAGAAGAAAATTGTTTACATGTTACATAGCTCTATGAACTATATATAATTTTGCTATAAATATTACTAAAAATACTTTTTTAAAACAACCTTCTTTCAAAGTTTAACCTTTTCGTCCCAGGCAGTAATGACTTTTAAACTGATATTATTCATTTCTACTTTCTTTAAAGTTGATTCTTTTAAAATTTTGTGTAACTGATGATCAGGACTTTTTAGCTAGATATGTTGCATGGATATTTATATCACTGTTAATACCACTTCAATATTTGTCTTATTTTTATGTTTAATATTTAGGATACTTATCGACTTTTCTTCAAGTTATTGGTAGTTCTCAAGTTCTTTTTATTAATCATCCAAAGATTTTAGATATTTTTAGGTTGTACCTTTATAACTCCTTCCATATGATTCTATGCTTTGGTTAATGAGTAATAGAAATTAGATAAAATGTGATCCATGAATATAAGATTAATTCTCCTTGAATTGCTAATGCTTCTATGATGTTTGAATGACACACGTTTGTCTTTTTTATTGTAGTTAATAAAAATTCAAATTTTAGATTGTGTGACAACGGCCAAGTGGACTTCTCAGGTGGCTCAGGGGTAAAGAAACTGCCTGCTAATGCAGGAGCCGTAAGAGATGTGGGTTCGATCCCTGGAGTAGGAAGATCCCCTGAAGGAGGGCATGGCAACCCACTCCTTTATTCTTGCCTGGAGAATCCCATGGACTGAAGGGCTACTCCAGAGGGTAGCAAAGAGTCAGACAAGACTGAAGTGACTTAGCACACACACACACCACAGCCAAGTATTTCTTAAGTCCAGTTTTACTAACAGGTGCAAAATTAATATACATATATTGTCTATATTGTCTGCCTTCTAAGAGCTTACATTCTAGTTTAGGTAGAATGAGAGTTTTATATTCCTCTATTTTTGTCCCATTTGTTTATAGAATAAGAGGTTTTATTTCTTCTTTTTTTTCTTTGATATCTACTGTAATTATGCCAGACAGAGCTGAGGTTGCAAATGATAAATAACACTTAATTTCTCCCCTCAAGGAGCCAAAATCAAATAAGGTAAAGGATTATCTATGCAAATCATTTCTGTGTTAAAATACTGAACTTAGGATGCACAAAACCTATGGAATTATAGAAGGTTAAAGAGTTCATTCTATTGGGCAGAGTAGTGGAAAGCTCCACAGATGGTGTGACAGAGGTATTGGCCTTGATATGAGTGGGATTTTTAATACCATAGAATGGTGAGAAAGGCATTGTAGGCTATGTTGACGTTGTGAACACACATCAAAAAAATGTGTGAGAATACATGGAGAGCTCAAGGATTATGAGAAATCTAGTGTGGTTATAACGTTGGGCATAATACATAGTGGTATGATAGGAAATATAATTGAAAAAGGAGATTTGGAGCTTAGTTAAAATTTTAATTTTATTCTGTAGGTAATGGGGGCTTTCCTGGTGGCTCAGATGATAAAGAATCTGCCTGCAATGCAGGAGACCCAGGTTTGATCTGTGGGTTGGGAAGATGCCTGGAGAAGGGAATAGCAACCCACTCCAGATTTCTTGCCTGGAGAATTCCGTGGACAGAGGAGCCTGGCAGAGGAGCCTGAGCCCCCTCATCCATGGGGTTGCTAACAGTCAGGCAAGACTGAGCAACTAACACAGACACACATAGGTAATGGGAACCCATTTCAGGACTTCAAGTAGGGAATGGCACAATTAGATGACCTCCATGAGACAGATAGATGACTGTCTGCCCAATTCAAACTGCTGATGTTAATCTCAGTACTGCTCTCCCTGCTTCCATGTTTCCCCACAACTAAAATCACTTCCATGCCTGAAATTTTCCAGTGGCCTCCCAGTGTGTTTAATACAACACACAGTGTCTTTATTCCAATTTACCCAGCTTCATAGATGATTTGGCTCCCATCTGCCTCTCCAGAATTATCTTTTAGCTTCTTCTTAAACCACAAAGCTTTAGTCTTAGAGCAGAGAAGGTCTGGAGGCAGAAAAACCTGTTGTAAGACTATTGGAGAAATGTAGATGAATGAACGGTGGGACTTTACTAGAATCAAGGTAGTGGGCATGGGTGTAAAAGGGAATAATTTGAAAATATAGCCTCTACAGTCACTGGTTGGGAGGAACAATGAAAGATATGAAAAATGACTTCCATGACAGGAAAATATTTAAACCTAAGTTATAAGAAGAAAATGCACGTTTTATTAATAAAATTGGGGAAATAATTTGGGATGGGTAGTTTAGGATACACCACTCTAGTTTGGGATTTAGTTTGAGATTATGTACAATATACCAATCAGGTCACAATCCCTTCTGTAATTAGTCCCTGCCACCTCCATACCCTCACTTCTACAGAGGTGGAATCCTAAGTCATATTTAAAATTTGACCCTATCCCCCTGGCCATTTTTTATTTGACTAGAGGTCATCTTCCAGACAGTACTCTTGCCTGGAAAATCCCATGGATGGAGGAGCCTGGTAGGCTGCAGTCCATGGGGTCACAAAGTCAGACACAACTGAGTGACTTCACTTTCACTTTTCACTTTCATGCGTTGGAGAAGGAAATGGCAACCCACTCCAGTGTTCTTGCCTGGAGAATCCCAGGGATGGGGGAGCCTGGTGGGCTGCCGTCTATGGGGTCACACAGAGTCGGACACTACTGAAGCGACTTAGCAGCAGCAGCAGCATATTCCAGAGTTTAAGATTGAGACAACCAGGGTCAATATATTTGTAGCTGGGACCTTTATAATATGAATTTGAGAGCTGACAGTCTCCTTTAATCCACTTACTTTAGGGGACTTACAACCTTGCTAGAAAGTTATTCTGTAGAAAGAAGATTGAAGCAAGTATGCAAAAAGAAACAAATAGGAAAAGAGAGGGAACATACTCTTTGCTCTCATACTTGTGTGGTGTCTACATTCCTATCTCGGATTCCTGTAATTAAGTCCTCTTTTTACTTCAACTAGCTCAAGCTGGTTTCTTCTGCTTATAAGTAGAAATGTACTGCCTAACACAGTTGACCTTGGCGTTTATTTTGCAGTTCTGGTAAGACTCCTAGATGGGAATATCCAGCACCTACAGAAAATTGCAGGCCTAAAACTCAGAAGAGAATCCTGTTCTGGGTATAGAAATTTGAAAGTCATTCAGATTCAGATCCTATTAACTTTTGTCAGGCACTTTGTATTATTGGCTGGACATGGTGCCAGTCCTTTTTATATTTATTCATAACACACTATAGTGACTCTCAGGTTCCCTTAGGGAAATGAAGTGGGCCAGGTATGTACTGGCTGGGGCTAGAACTAGGGGTCTGGTCTCAAGGTGTTCATCATGACCAATTGAAACATTCAAACCTAGAAACAGTCCAACACACTGATGATAAAATGCACTGATCTACGAGGCTGAGAAGACAAAAACAAAGGTGAGGGTTAAGGGAAAGGAGAGGGGGTGATAAAGTGGGACAGAGCTTTAAATCACAGACAGGTTGGAAACCAGATCAAAGACAAGTGTAGGTTTGAGATCAAAGACTGGGATGATTACCCTAAATATCTTTGTGTGTCCAATAGTTCACTTCATGCTCGAGCTAGTGCTTACAGTGGGAGTAATAGTTTTTTTTTAATGTAAGAAAGAGGTTGTTGCTGAGAATGGGACATCTTTTGAATTATGTTTTTGAACCAGTTTTTGTCTTTCAGAAAAGCTATAGGACTTTGTCTGTTTATCTTATTACTGACTGATCTTTCATTTGTTCTAAGTTTTTGTCAGTGTATTCTCTTCAGATTTATAAGTAAAAATCATACTGTATGAAAGTAATAGTATTCCTGTCCCTTTTCAGGTTGTATTGCTAAGGACATACAAAAAATAATGTTCTGTTTCATTATTTATTCCTTTTTTCTTAGAAATTTCTTTGTGTGTGTGATAGAGAAATTCTGAGGAGAGATTAGGCTTTTTAGATATGTTTGGACAACCATAAGAAGGAAAAAGTAATTGTTTAGTGAGCCAGGAGAAGACTATGGACCAGATGAAATGTGGTCGTTTGAACTAGAATAAAAAAGCCTTTTGTGTTTGCTTTGCAGGAGGTGGGGAGAGAAGAGTAATTAACAAATTTCAGTATTTAGGGTTTTTTCCATGTAATGCTGCTGCTGCTAAGTCGCGCCAGTTGTGTCCGACTCTGTGCGACCGCATAGATGGCAGCCGACCAGGCTCCCCTGTCCCTGGGATTCTCCAGGCAAGTACACTAAAGTGGGTTGCCATTTCCTTCTCCAGTGCATGAAAGTGAAAAGTGAGAGTGAAGTCGCTCAGTTGTGTCCAACTCTTCATGACCCCATGGACTGCAGCCTACCAGGCTCCTCCAGTCCATGGGATTTTCCAGGCAAGAGTACTGGAGTGGGTTACCATTGCCTACTCCATTTTCATGTAATAGATTAAGACATATGCCATCCTTTCTTAGACTCTAGAATATTTTCAATATAGCAATGGTATTTTCTGAGAAGTACCTAGGAAGTATTTCCAGGAAGTTTCATGCATGATATATATATATATATTTTTTTTACATTATGTTCTAACTGACCTGATTTCCTTTTTGAAATAAGCATTTTCAATTGAAAGAAAGATAAGGAAATTGTATAAATAGTTTCCATATACCTCTCAATCCCCAACACACTCAATTTCTCCTATTATTATTGTATGACAATAGTAGGTATATTTCTCATAATTAATGAACTAATATTGATATGTGATTATTAGCCAGTCTATATTATATGCATATCTCCTTAGTTTTTGCCTAATGTCATTTTTTCTGGATACCACATGTAGAATAACATTACATTATTAAGACATAAGTAATTACTTCTCCTTAGGCTCCTCATGGCTGGATAGTTCTGATTTCCTTTTACTCCCAAAGTTATTTAGGAAAAATGTAATTTTAACTGGTTGGAGCATTGTTCATTCCCCCCCGCTCCCCCCCTCCCCACCGCCACCATGGTATAGATATATATTTGGCCCACAAAATCTAGTTTTTGAAATTCAGTGAAAATTTCTTAGTGCCCTGTCATATGGCCAATATTATAAAAGTATGAATGCTAGTCAGTATAGTTTATTGTATAAAGGGCAAAGCTTTTGATATAGATTTTAAATATATGTGTAATAAATAGATACAGATTTTATACACACACACACACACACACATATATGTGTGTATATATATATATAGAGAGATAGGTTTCCCAGGTGGCACTAGTGGTAAAGAACCTGCCTGGCAATGCAGGAGACATAAGAGATGTGGGTTTGATCCCTGGGTTGGGAAGATCCTCTGGAGGTGGGCATGGCAACCCACTCCAGTATTCTTGCCTAGAGAATCCCATGAACAGAGGAGCCTGGCTGGCAGGCTACAGTCCATAGGGTCACAGTGTCAGATGCGACTGAAGCGAGTTATCATGCATCCATGCATATGCATAAATATATATATATACACACACACATGTACATATACATACAAAAAGTCAACTTTGTTATACTTTTTATCCTATTTCTATTTATCAAATATTTTAATTCATGCTAATACAGTTGATTTTATTCATGCTGATACAGCTGATAAACAGGCATGCTAAAATCTCCCTAAATTTTGTGTTTCTGTCCATTTTCTTTGCATCTCTGACAGTGTTTTCCTTATACATACATTCTGTTTTATTCATTTTATAAAGGTACATGATCATTATTTTTTCATTATGAAGTGCACCTTTTATTTACCCTCTTGGTCCCGCTTTTTCCCTTGCCTTTATTTCTTCTCTAACATTAACATACCATCCTGTTTTCTTTTTCTCTGCGAAGTGAATTCCACAGTGCCTTGAACATAATTTATGCTCAAATATTTGGAGAGTGATGAATGAATATATGCATACTGTATTCATACCTATTTATAAAAAGAATGAGGAAAACAGAAGGTGAATGCAGGAAGTACATAGGCAATTTTCCATCGAAGAGCCAGCTATTTCAGCTTATATGAACTTTGTTGTTTTCTTCCTATCCTCTAAAACTTTTAGAGTTGAAGAATTTGCGAGTATCTGTATATCCAACCAAACATATCCAATAGCCAACATGTGTAAAATAAAAAGAGGAACAATAATGTTTAATCATAGATCTTTTTTTGAGACTTAAAATAGGATTGTTGTCTCTTGGTGGTTCATTTACTTGGCATTTTAGTTTCCTCACTGCTTTTTCAAAATAATTCAACTTCCTAATAAATGCATATGTGTGTGTATGTATGTATATATTTATGAAAGTTGTAGATATATATGTATATATATATAAAAGTGAAACTCACTCAGTCATGTCTGACTCTTTGAGACTCCATGGACTATACAGTTCATGGAATTCTCCAGGCCAGAATACTGGAGTGGGTAGCTGTTCCCTTCTCCAGCATATCTTCCTGACTCAGGAATTGAACTGGGATCTCCTGCATTGCAGGTGGGTTCTTTACCATCTGAGCTACCAGGGAAGCCATATGTGTGTGTATATATATATATATATACATATATACTTATACATATATATATGTACTTATATATAGGGATAAAATAGGGATACTTATATATATATATATATATATATATATATATGTATATATATATATAAGTTTTGTAACTGGAAGATTTTCCTGTTTTCATGTTTATAAAAAGACCTACACATACATAGGTGCATAGTATTTATACAAGTTTTGCTAGTGTATAAAATTTATTCTGTAAAAAGGATAGAGGAAAAGGGGTTTGGCATTCTAAACTTTTTTTTTTCTCACTGTAGAAGTATCTCATTTTCATTTTCAGAAATACGTTGGGACAAAACTGTGCTAAGGGGTATTGTAGGAGAAACTGTAAGAATGACTCAAGAACACAAATATGAGCTATTCACAGACAGAATATAAAAGTGATTGCCCTCTAGCATTAGAAAGAAAGGTATAAAGATGGTTTGAAAATTTGTTGAACTTATCTACAGAGGTACAGTGACATGATGGATTTGAAATAGTAGACAGTGGAAGACAAAGTTGCATCCACTTGTTTAAGTATATCCTTAAGTTTTTCTTTTTTTTTTCCAATCAAGCTAAATTACCACTTTAAATGAGAGCTGTATTTAGAGCATTTTTAATCAACATTTTTTATCAAATATTTATTGACTCTTTCGACTACAGATAATGGCTTATTCCATTTAGTAATGTACTTTTCCATTTTTTAAAGCAAACCTAGATTCTTCTTAAGGTGTATTCTTTAAACCGTTAAGAAAAATCAAGGAAACATAAAGTAAGAGAAGTGCAGTTTATTAATTTATTGGCCAGATACTTTACAGGACTTTATATATGCTGTTTACACCTTACTACAAACTTAAGGAATTTGGGGGCTTATTAGTCAGTGTTTTATGTTTAAAGAAGGCCTGAACTCATTCATTTAATTTATAAAGAAGTATTTATCGAACCCTTATAACTAGACATAACTGTAAGTACAAGAGATTCAGATAACACAGCTAATAAGCATCAAACAGGAATCAGATTCTTATTTTATCCCTAAAGCTTGTACTTTCGCAAGATTCCTTTTAGAACCCTTGTTGATTAATGAATCGTCTTCATTGTTAGCTAACTTTGAAAAGTCTGTCAGCGGTACCATATACTTGAGATGTTTACTACATTTTCAGTAAGTTATCCACACCTTATTTTTTAAGTTATGTTGTGCCATAATATAACATGTGGAATTGTCTTTTTAGAACTCTAGTATTTCACACATGACTTTTTCCATGTGTTGTTGAAAGACATATTGGGAATTTTGTGTAATTTTTCTGTGAAGTTGTCTTCCAGATATTATTCTTTATTCTTGATCACTATGTTTTATAAAATAATAATGATGATAAATTGCTTTTAGAATTCTAAAAGCACAGCTTTGCTCAAACAGAATTTGAGATATTATTTTCTTCCATTTCTTCCATATATTTTTATGTAATATGGTTTTGTTCTTAGTATACTTATTTTATCTCTGATAATATTCCAGAGATTTGCAAATCTATATTTATAGTCCAGAACATTTCAAAAAGCTCTCCATTAGAGTATGTTATTATTTACCTCCATATGTTTCACACCTTAATATCTCAGAGACATGTGGAATTCTACCTGGAAAAAGTGATAATCCATTATCTTTTACCCCAGATCTTCTTCCCTTCTGATACCTGTCCTGGCTCAGGCAACGTCCTCTACCCAAGTCAGACTTATGGGTGCTAAGCTGTCTTTCTTTTTTTTTTTTCTTTCCACACACACAGTTAGTGACAAAGTCACTCCATTCTTTTTATTACTGCCTTAATGAATCACACTTCTATTTAACAGTTATTTTCTTACTGGCACTCTCCCTCCTTGATTAACTTTTCCTGAGTCCCAGAATGAATGGTGGGCTTATGTCCACTGAACATGATTCTAAAATGATACCCATTGCAATTGATATATTACTTGTTTTCAGTTCACTCCTAGGCTTGAAGCTCTTTGAGAATAGAAGGATATCTTGGCTTTTCAATTGTATAGTGCCTGGCATGTAGGAGATATAATAATAGTTGGAGGGAGTGAAAGAATGAAGAGTCTATCTTAAAACTTTTGTTAAGTACCTGGGATAAAAATAAATTAAAACAGAAAAAAATCAATGTGTGGTCTCTCAGATTATAGCTTCTTTGTGCCTGGAAAATTTTGTATTGCCAATTAATTCAGAACTTGTTTTGCTTACTATTAGTTACAACTGGATTTTAAACATAAGTATCAACAGAGATATAAGGCTGAAAGAAGGGCAAGGAAAATATTGAATCAGCTTATGTTCAAGCCTGTCCTTGTCCCTAGAAAAGACTATGGCTATGTGAATTTGACTTTATAGGCTTATGAAGATGAGCAATAGCTAAAACTTAATGTAACACTCTTCCCAAGTGGTGCTAATGGTAAAGAACCCGCCTGCCAATGAAGGAGAAATAAGAGACGTGGGTTCAATCCTGGGGTCAGGAAGATCCCTGAAGGAGGGCATAGCAACCCACTCCCATATTCTTGCTTGAGAATCCCATGGACAGAAGAGCCTAGTGGGCTTTATAAAGTCCACAGGGTCGCAAAGAACCATGCACAAATGAAGCGACTTAGTACTCACACACACAGGATTAATGCTTACTTTGTGCTGAAAGCAAAGAAGAACTAAAGAGCCTCTTGATAAAGGTGAATAAAGGAGAGTGACAAAGCTGGCTTAAAATTCAACATTCAAAAACTGGCCTCTGGTCCCATAATTTCATGGAAAATAGATAGGGAAAAATGGAAAGAGTGACAGACTTTATTTTCTTGGGCTCCAAAATCACTGCAGTGCAGCCATGAATTTAAACTATGCTTGCTCCTTGGAAGAAAAACTATGACAAACCTAGACAATGTATTAAAAAGCAGAGACTTCATTTTGCCAACAAAGGTCCATATAGTCAAAGCTTTGGTTTTTCCAGCAGTCGTGTGTGGATGTGACGATTGGACCACAAAGAAGGCTGAGCACTGAAGAATTGATGCTTTCTAACTGAGATGCTGAAGAAGACTCTTGAGAGTCCCTTGGACAGCAAAGAGATCAAACCAGTCACTGCTAGTGGAAATCAACCCTGAATATTTATTGGAAGAACTGATGCTGAGGCTGAAGCTTCACAACTTTGGCCACCTGATATGAAGAGCTGAATAATTGGAAAAGAACCTGACGCTGGGAATGATTGAGGGCATGAGGAAAAGGGGGCGACAGAGGATGAGGTAGTTGGATGGCACCATTGACTCCATGGATATGAGTTTGAGCAAAGTGGGAGATAGTGAAGAACAGGGAAACCTGGAGTGCTGCAGTCCATGAGGTTGCAGAGTCGGACACAACTGAGCAAGTGAAAGACAACATCGCAATGCAACACTTACTTTGTGGCAGCCAGTGTTCTAAGCATGCTGTGTCTACTACCTGTTTTTATCCTCACAACAGCTAAATGAGGCTGACATTATTATTATTTATTAACAGTTCCAATTTACAGTAAGTAAACTGAGCCACAGAGGGGCTAAAAGTTTTTTCACAAGTCAAACAACTGAAACAGGATGGATTTAAACTTTATCCAGTTTATCATTCAAAAATATTTAGTGTTCCAGGCACTCTTCTTGGCACTGGGGATACAGCAGTGAACAAAGCAAAGTCCCTGCTAAATATGTGACTTGTGTGTATTTATAGGATGTCAGATAGTAATACGGAGTTGAGGGGAAAGGAGTGCTTGGGTTGGGAAAGAGTGGTGTTTACAATCACATACACAGTAACCACCGAACATCTTTTAATAGAGTCACATTTGAGCAGAGTCATGAAGGAAATGAGCCATTCAGATACAATGATACCTTGGGGAAAAATATTACCAGAAGGTTGAGTAGCAAAAACAGATTTGTTTAGGTTCAGTTCAGTTCACTCGCTCAGTCATGTATGAATCTTTGCGACCCAATGGACTGCACAGCATGCCAGGCTTCCCTGTCCATCACCAACTCCCAGAGCTTGCTCAAACTGATGTTCATCGTGTTGGTGATGCCATCCAACCATCTCATCCTCTGTTTCCCCTTCTCCTCCTGCCTTCAAACTTTCCCAGCATCAGGGTCTTTTCCAATGAGCCACTTCTTCACATCAAGTGGCCAAAGTATTGGAATTTCAGCTTCAGCATCAGTCCTTCCAATGAATATTCAGGACTGCTTTCCTTTAGGATGAACTAATTGGATCTCCTTGCAGTCCAAGGGACTCTCAAGAGTCTTCTCCAACATCAGAGTTCAAAAACATCAATTCTTCAGCACTCAGTTTTCTTTATAGTCCAACTCTCACATCCATATACGTCTACTAGAAAAACCACAGTTTTGACCTGATGGACCTTTGTTGGTAAAGTAATGTCTATGCCATCTAGGTTGGTCATAATTTTTCTTCCAAGGAGCAAACGTCTATTAATTTCATGGCTGCAGTCACTATCTGCAGTGATTTTGGAGTCCAGAAATATAAAGTCTCTCACTATGTCCACTGTTTCTTCATCTGTTTGCCATGAAGTGATGGGACCAGATGCCATAATCTTAGTTTTCTGAATGTTGAGCTTTAAGCCAACATTTTCCCTCTCTGATTTCACTTTCATCAAGAGGCTCTTTACTTCTTCTTCACTTTCTGCCATAAGGGTGATGTCATCTGCATATCTGAGGTTATTGATACTTCTCCTGGCAATCTTGATTCCAGCTTGTGCTTCATCCAGCTTGGGATTTTGCATGATGTGCTAAGTATATAAGTTAAAGAAGCAGGTGACAATATACAAGCTTGATATATTGCTTTCCCAATCTGGAACCAGTCTGTTGTTCCATGTCCAGTTCTAACTGTTGCTTCTTGACATGCATACAGATTTCTCAGGAGGCAGGTCAGGTGGTCTGGTATTCCCATCTCTTTCAGAATTTTCCACAGTTTGTTGTGATTCACACAGTCAAAGGCTTTGGCATAGTCAATAAAGCAGAAGTAGATGTTTTTCTGGAACTCTGTTGCTTTTTCAATGATCCAACGGATGTTGGAAGGTTCATCTCTGGTTCCTCTGCCTTTTCTAAAACCGGCTTGAACATCTGGAAGTTCATGGTTCACGTACTGTTGAAGCCTGGCTTGGAGAGTTTTGAACATTACTTTGTTAGAATGTGAGATAAGTGCAATTGTGCAGTAGTTTTAACATTCTTTGGCATTGTCTTTCTCTGGGAATGGATTGAAAACTGACCTTTTCAGTCTTGTGGCCATGACTGAGTTTTCCAAATTTGCTGGCATATTGAGTGCAGCACTTTCACAGCATCATCTTTTAGGATTTGAAATAGCTCATCTGGAATTCCTTCACCTCCACTAGCTTTGTTTGTAGTGCTGCTTTCTAAGGCCACTTGACTTTTCATTCCAGGATGTCTGGTTCTAGGTGGGTGGTCACACCATCATGATTATCTGGGTGATAAAGATCTTTTTCATATAGTTCTTCTGTGTAGTCTTGCCACCTCTTCTTAATATCTTTTGCTTCTGTTAGGTTGTTACCATTTCTGTCCTTTTTTATGCCCATCTTTGCATGAAATATTTCCTTGGTATCTCTAATTTTCTTGAAGTGATCTCTAGTCTATCCCATTCTATTATTTTCCTCTATTTCTTTGCACTGATCACTGAGGAAGGCTTTCTTGTGTTTCCTTGCCATTCTTTGGAACTCTGCATTCAGATGGGTATATCTTTCCTTTTCTCCTTTGCCTTTAGCATCTCTTCTTTTTTCAGCTATTTGTAAGGCCTCCTCAGACAGCCATTTTGCCCATTTGCATTTCTTTTTCTTGGGGAAGGTCTTGATCACTGCCTCCTGTACAATGTCATGAACCTCTGCTCATCATTCTTCCTTGACTGTATCAGATCTAACCCCTTGAATCTATTTCTCAATTCCACTGTATAATTGTAAGGGATTTGATTTAGGTCATACCTGAATAGTCTAGTGGTTTTCCCTACTTTATTCAATTTACATCTGAATTTGGCAATAAGGACTGCATGATTAGAGCCACAGTCAGCTCCTGGTCTTGTTTTTGCTGACTGTATAGAGCTTTTTCATCTTTGGCTACAAAGAATATAATCAATCTGATTTCGGTGTTGACCATCTGGTGATGTCCATGTGTAGAGTCTTCTCTTGTGTTTTTGGAAGAGGGTGTTTGCTATGTCCAGTGCGTTCTCTTGGCAAAACTCTATTAGGGTTTGCCCTGCTTCAGTCTGTACTCCAAGGCCAAATTTGCCTGTTACTCCAGATATCTCTTGACTTTCTACTTTTGCATTCTAGTTCCCTATAATGACATCTTTTTTTGGTGTTAGTTCTAGCAGGTCTTGTTAGGTCTTCATAGAACCGTTCAACTTCAGCTTCCTCAGCATTACTGGTAGGGCATAGACTTGAATTACTGTGATATTGAACAGTTTTCTTTGAAAAGAACAGAGACCATTCTCTCATTTTTGAGATTGCATCCAAATACTGTGTTTTGCTTTTGTTGACTCCATTTCTTCTAAGTAATTCTTGCTCACAGTAGTTGATATAATGATCCTTGAAAGTTCACTGATTCCTTAATTGTCAGTGTTCACTCTTGCCATCCTGTTTGCTGCTGCTGCTGCCAAGTCACTTCAATTGTGTCCGACTCTGTGTGACCCCATAGACGGCAGCCCACCAGGCTCCCCCGTCCCTGGGATTCCTCAGGCAAGAACACTGGAGTGGGTTGCCATTTCCTTCTCCAATGCATGAAAGTTTAAAGTGAAAGGCAAGTCACTCAGTAGTGTTTGACTCTGTGCAATGCCATAGACGGTAGCCCACCAGGCTCCCCTGTCCCTGGGATTAACCACTTGCAATTACCTTGATTCATGAAGCTAACATTCCAGGTTCCTATGCAATATTGCTCTTTATAGCATCAGACTTTGCTTCTATCACCAGTCACATCAACATCTCGGTGGTGTTCTCTCTTTGGCTCTGTCTCTTCATTCTTTCTGGATTTATTTCTCCACTTTTCTCCAGTAGCATATTGGGCACCTACCGACCTGGGTAGTTCACCTTTCAGTGTCATATCTTTTTGCCTTTTCATACTGTTCTCTTAGGTAGGAGCATGCTTTTTGTGCTTAAAGAACAACTAGGAGTCCTGCATGGCTAGAGCTCAGTGAGTAAGAGAAATAAGAGTGGTAGGAAATGAAGGCAGAGAAAGGGTAAGGAGCCAAACCCTTTCTAGACTATTGCAAGTACTTAGAATTTTAACCCTCAAAGTGAAAACTATTGCTGAAATTGGAGAAAACGAGTTTTGAAATAGGATCTAACTTTGCATTAACAAAGTCACATCAACTGCTATGTTGCCACTAGACAATAGGGGCAAGAGGGGGAAAGATAAAAAGACTATTGGAAAGTAAATACAGTAATCCAGATTAGAGATAATGGTGGCTTTAACCTAGAGGATAGTAGTTGAAGTTATGGTGGATGACAATTTAAGAGCTTGAATTTTCAACTTAGAAAGAATACAATTTGCTGTACTCTTATGTGTCAGTAATTTTATTATCATTTATTTTGTGGATGTTTTAGAATTGATTAATGTCCTTATACAAAGCAATAACAGATGACTAGGTGTTGACAATTAAGCCAGTCATCTATTGACAAAGAAGTACAATATTAGAGAACCATTTCTTTGAGAGTAAGCATAGAGAAACAGCAGTTTGCAGAGGCTGGTATTCAAGTTATAGAATGGGCCAGGTATACCAGAACTGTATGAGACAATGAAAGAAAAGATCTCAAGATAGCAATACAGACAGTATCAATGTGCACATTCTGAAATTAAAATAAGAAACTGTCAGTAGTTTTACTTGTCATAACAATTCAGTTTGCTGCCATAACATTTAAAACATTGCAAACCTTATGGCAGTGCTTATGACAATGTTTTTGACTTTTAAGTTGAGTTTGACATTGTCTTTCTCTCAGGTTGAATGTGAAGAAGTTTTCTGTCTTAGAAACATCAGAAACATAGAGTTGTAGACTAGCTGAGAAACATCTAGAGTTTCATTTACATGAACATAAACTGTACTGTTTTAAAGTTCTTACACTAAATCTAAGGTTTCATAGTAAGCAGAGAAAGCCTGAGTAAGCTACTAATAGCTTAGTATCTCATTTCCTATGAGAATGTGGCTTCCACTTGAAGAGGAGAATATTATAGTCTTCAGTTCAGTTCAGTTCAGTTGCTCAGTCGTGTCTAACTCTTTGCGACCCCATGAATCGCAGCACGCCAGGCTTCCCTGTCCATCACCAACTCCCGGAGTTCACTCAAACTCATGTCCATCGAGTTGGTGATGCCATCCAGCTATCTCATCCTCTGTCGTCCCCTTCTCCTCCTGACCCCAATCCCTCCCAGCATGAGAGTCTTTTCCAATGAGTCAACTCTTCTCATGAGGTGGCTAAAGTATTGGAGTTTCAGCCTCAGCATCAGTCCTTCCAATAAACACCCAGGACTGATCTCCTTTAGGATGGATTGGTTGGATCTCCTTGCAGTCCAAGGGACTCTCAAGAGTCTTCTCCAACACACAGTTCAAAAGCATCAATTCTTTGGTGCTCAGCTTTTTTCACAGGCCAACTCTCACATCCATACATGACCACTGGAAAAACCATAGCGTTGATTAGATGGACCTTTGTTGGCAAAGTAATATCTCGGCTTTTCAATATGCTATCTAGGTTGGTCATAACTTTCCTTCCAAGGAGTAAGTGTCTTTTAATTTCATGGCTGCAATCACCATCTGCAGTGATTTTGGAGTCCAGAAATATAGTCTCTCACTGTGTCCATTGTTTCTTCATCTATTTGCCATGAAGTTATGGGCCCAGATGCCATGATCTTCGTTTTCTGAATGTTGAGCTTTAAGCCAACTTTTTCACTCTCCTCTTTTACTTTCATCAAGAGGCTTTTTAGTTTCTCTTCACTTTCTGCCGTAAGGGTGGTGTCATCTGCATATCTGAGGTGATTGATATTTCTCCCAGCAATCTTGATTCCAGCTTGTGTTTCTTCCAGTCCAGCGTTTCTCATGATGTACTCTGCATAGAAGTTAAATAAGCAGGGTGACGATATACAGCCTTGACATACTCCTTTTCCTATTTGGAACCAGTCTGTTGTTCCATGTCCAGTTCTAACTGTTGCTTCCTGACCTGCATATAGGTTTTTCAAGAGGCAGGTCAAGTGGTCTGGTATTCCCATCTCTTTCAGAATTTTCCACAGTTTATTGTGACCCACACAGTCAAAGGCTTTGGCATAGTCAATAAAGCAGGAATATATGTTTTACTGGAACTCTCTTGCTTTTTCAGTGATCCAGCAGATGTTGGCAATTTGATTATAGTCTTACTTAGTATAAAATTCATATATTTTAGAGGAATATGTTAGAGGTCCCAGTTGGGTTTTTACTGAACTTATTGTTTTATAAAGTCAAATACAGATGGATCTTTCATAAAAAGAATAAACTTATTCTAAAGTAATACCTGAGAGTCTTCTATCAACTTATTACATTTTGATGACCATCTCAGCCAATGAACAGTAGAAGTAGAATAACTGGAAGAATACAAATGAGGGTGAAAAGTTATTGATGAACAGCAACAGAGTTCAAATCTCAGCAGTTGTTTAACAAGTATTTTAGGCAAACTGGTTTACAAAAGGAATAATAATTCCAAGATATATTAAAGCTGTTTACACCAAAATGGGACACTTACAAAATTCTGTTTTGGGTCAATTATATTGAATGACCTAATTTTTTAAAACAAATTTGATTTCTGAGGTAAAAAAAAATCTCTGGAGAAAGTCTTCATAATATCACCTTCATATAAAGTGATTTTTTTAAAACTAAAAATAAAAGATATAGCCAGAACATAATAGTACTAGAGAAGGATGTTTGAGTCTCAGAGGTACCTACAAAATTCTTAATTCAGCCTTCATTTAGAGGCTATATGATGAACAGCCTTTGTGCAATATGATTTCCCAATCATAAAAGAAGTTTTCACAAGGAAAACCAAGTTAAACTTATATGAAAGTGAAAGTTGCTCAGTCATGTCCAACTCTTTCTGATCCCATGGAGTACACAGTCCATGGAATTCTCTAGGCCAGAATATTGGAGTGGGTAACCTTTCTCTTCTCCAGGGGCTCTTCCCAACCCAGGGATTGAACCCTGGTCTCCCACATTGCAGGCAGATTCTTTACCAGGTGATCCACAGGGGTTTTGGGATAAAATGATTAAAAGGTAAGAAAAGAATAGTATCATTATGGCAGGATTATTTTGATGATAGCTGGAAACCTGATATTGAGAAAAAGGACAAAGCTCAAAATACTGAATGCTAAAATGATGGCCATATTAATGATGGGTTTTCCTAATATTAATAATAATCTTGAGTCAGCAAATGCACAATCATCATTTATAAGATGTCTGAACATAATACATCTTAGGAAATGTTCCATTTAAAGTAGGTTACAAAAAAATGCCCACAAATTCCTCCTACCTTTGAATGTATGTCTTTTTACCATGTGACCTGGCAGCTTCTCCCATGGAAATCCTAGTTCTCCTCTCTTGAATCAGGGATGATCTTGTGGAATGTAAACGGTTCTAAAACTGTCAGCATACATTTGTTAAGTAATAGATCCTAGTATGTTGTTGGAGGCAAGTTACCTATACTTTTGAAACCAACTTCATAAAATCATCTAAGAAGTTGTAATCATATAAATATCTTTTGATGGCTCTGTTAAAAACAAGGGGCTTCCGTGGTAGTAAAGATGGTAAAGAATGATATTCAGATAGTAAAGAATCTGTCCTCAATGCAGGAGACCTGGGTTCAATCACTGGGTTGAGATGGTCCCCTGGAGGAGAGTGTGGCAACCCACTCCAGTATTCTTGCCTTGAGAATTCCATGGACAGGGGAGCCTGGAGGGCTATAGTCCATGGAGTCTCAAAGAGTCAGCCATGACTGAATGACTAAGCACACAGTCTCATTTAAAACACAATGCTATGGTAAATAGACTATTTCACTGACCTAACTTTTCTAGCTTAGTATTATATTTTTAGAATGTTGAAACAAATATTCACTTTATTTTTAATAGCTTGAGAGCAAAGATCACTCTGAACAGCTAAAGATTTTGTACTTTTCAGTTTTCTAACTTTTAATTCAACACCAAAAAGCCTTCAGATTTTTATTTTTTTTTATTTTTTTTTTTTAATTTTTAGTTTTTTATTTTTTAAATTTTAAAATCTTTAATTCTTACATGCATTCCCAAACATGACCCCCCCTCCCAACTCCCTCCCCAGAACATCTTTCTGGGTCATACCCATGCACCAGCCCCAAGCATGCTGCATCCTGCGTCAGACATAGACTGGCGATTCAATTCACATGATAGTATACATGTTAGAATGTCATTCTCCCAAATCATCCCACCCTCTCCCTCTCCCTCTGAGTCCAAACGTCCATTATACACATCTGTGTCTCTTTCCCTGTCTTGCATACAGGGTCGTCATTGCCATCTTCCTAAATTCCATATATATGTGTTAGTATACTGTATTGGTGTTTTTCTTTCTGGCTTACTTCACTCTGTATAATCGGCTCCAGTTTCATCCATCTCATCAGAACTGATTCAAATGAATTCTTTTTAACCGCTGAGTAATACTCCATTGTGTATATGTACCACAGCTTTCTTATCCATTCATCTGCTGATGGACATCTAGGTTGTTTCCATGTCCTGGCTATTATAAACAACTTGTAAAAGAATGAAACTAGATCACTTTCTAACACCGCACACAAAAATAAACTCAAAATGGATTAAAGATCTAAATGTAAGATCAGAAACTATAAAACTCCTAGAGGAGAACATAGGCAAAACACTCTCAGACATAAATCACAGCAGGATCCTCTATGATCCACCTCCCAGAATTCTGGAAATAAAAGCAAAAATAAACAAATGGGATCTAATTAAAATTAAAAGCTTCTGCACAACAAAGGAAAATATAAGCAAGGTGAAAAGACAGCCATCTGAATGGGAGAAAATAATAGCAAATGAAGCAACTGACAAACAACTAATCTCAAAAATATACAAGCAACTTCTGCAGCTCAACTCCAGAAAAATAAACGACCCAATCAAAAAATGGGCCAAAGAACTAAATAGACATTTCTCCAAAGAAGACATACGGATGGCTAACAAACACATGAAAAGATGCTCAACATCACTCATTATTAGAGAAATGCAAATCAAAACCACAATGAGGTACCACTTCACACCAGTCAGAATGGCTGCGATCC
Organism: Ovis canadensis; assembly: GCF_042477335.2. Classification (NCBI taxonomy): domain Eukaryota; kingdom Metazoa; phylum Chordata; class Mammalia; order Artiodactyla; family Bovidae; genus Ovis; species Ovis canadensis. The sequence continues at coordinate 69,110,952 of NC_091248.1, read as the reverse complement.
AAAAATCTGCAAGCAATAAATGCTGGAGAGGGTGTGGAGAAAAGGGAACCCTCCTACACTGTTGGTGGGAATGCAAACTAGTACAGCCACTATGGAGAACAGTGTGGAGATTCCTTAAAAAATTGCAAATAGAACTACCTTATGACCCAGCAATCCCACTTCTGGGCATACACACCGAGGAAACCAGAATTGAAAGAGACACATGTACCCCAATGTTCATCGCCTTCAGATTTTTAGTTTTATTTCTCATAATTTAAAATGAGGTCATGCATCCTTTAAAGAAAAAATATTTGTACGGTGAATATCTTAGTAGTTAGAGCTGCACAGGTGAGTTTATGTAATGGCATTTTAAAAGACATTCCTAGGTAATTAGCTGAACACATGAAGAAAGACATTGAAGAGTGGGTGGAAGAAGAGCTGCATATTTTTGACAATAGAACAATAGGAGATGGTTTTCAGTTTGGTAGAAGAAACAAGGAGGTGAATGTCTGTGTAAGATTACTATCTCTCTGTCTTTCTTTTTACATAGTAGGAGATGGTGTGTAATCCATGTGAATTGGTTTGAGAGCAAGGAAGTTTCCTTTTGTTTGATCTGCAATTGTTGTTGTACACGATTAGGTAAATTTTCATGTGCTTTCAATAAAAGCACAGTTAATGAATTAATGTTTATAAGTCTCTTTGAGCTCATCGAATGAAAGGTGTTATATAATTGTAAAGTAGTATTGTGGTGGTTTCCATAGCAACAATAACTTTCCCACCTGATGGGAACTTACAAAGTAAGGTGGGTGAGTTAAAATTGATATGATAACCTTTTACACTTTTTAATTTAAAATGTTTCAAGTTGTACTTTAATACTGCCTAGATATTTTATTTTCATTGAAGATAAATTATATTTATTCTCATAGCCTTCTCCCCTCTAGTTACTGGTATATTTCATAGCATTCTGATTATCCAAGGTAAAGAGAATTTATTTTTAAGCTACTGGGATATTATCACTTTCAAAAGATTATTCTTTTTCCTCATTCCTTGTCCTTTGAATCAGAAAGTCCTGGGGTTCAATCTTGTCTCTGCTAAAATTTGATCTAAAACAGATTGTCTCTCTTAATCTGTTTTGTCATCTGTAAAATGGAAATATAATAGAACCTATCTCAAAATATCATTATGGGGACTGAATACAATTGTATATGTGAAGTGTTTATTTAATATACTGTCTGATGCATAGTATATGCACAGTATCAAGCTACTGTATAATGCATTATTTTCCACCTGTATAATAAATGCATCTGTGTTCAATAGAACTTACTGTTATGAGAGAAATGTTAAATATTGCATTATTCAGTGTGGTTGCTATTAGCGGCACATGGTTATTAAACATTTGAAATCTAGTTAATGCCGTTAAGTAACTGAATTTTAAACTTGATTTTAATGAATTTAAATAATCACATGTGGGTATAGACTACACATATTGGATGATGTGGATCTAAATAAATATTTATTTTTTGTCCCCCTAAGAAACTATCTTATTAGCACTTATTAGCATTTGGAATCCTAGGTTTTCAGTCTCTGTTGTCATCTCCTCACTGTATTTTTTTAAACTAATATTTGAAGAATATTAATCATAAACTAATAGCCAGTTTCCAGTGTACTTTTTAGAAGTAATTTAACAATATAAATGGTCTTCAAATTTATCAGTTCTTGGTGAATAGTGAATTTATATCGGGAATCTATAAATAGAAAGAAAATTTTGATTGTTTAAGGAGAAAACAAAAATTGTAACTAAATTAGGAAATTTAGTTTTGTTTCTTTTATCAAAATATTCATTGATCTTAACATTTCTTTAAAACTTCGACTTATTTTAACTAAAAAGAAGACTGTTTACCCATTTCTTCCATCTTCCACCCCACCTCTGTCAACCACTATCTGTATCTGAGTTTGGATTTTTGTTTGTTGGTTTTTAAGATTACACATAGAAGAGAGATTATATAATCTTTATCCTCTTGGTCTGCCTTATTTTACTAACCATAATGTTTGCAGTGTCTATCCATGTTTTCACAAATGGAAAACATTTTATTTTTATGGCTGAGTAATATTTCATAGTATCTGTATACCACAGTTGGTTTATCCATTCATTCGTCCTTGGACACTTAGGTTATTTCCATATCTTGGCTGTTGTATGCTGTACAATAATGCTGCAGTGGATATGGGGAGCATAAATCTTTTTGAATTAGTATTTCCATTTTATTCAATAAATACTTGGAATTTGAATTGCTGAATGGTGTTTCTGTTTTACTTTTTTGAGGGACTTTTATACCCTTCCATGGTAATTGCACCAGTTTACTTTCTTACTAACAGTGCACAAGAATTCCCTTTTCTCCATATTCTTGCCAACACTCGTGTGAAGTGACATCACAGTTTGGTTTTGATTTGTGTTTTCCTGATGATTAATGATGCTGAACATCTTTTCATGTACCTGTTGGTCATATATGTTTGTTCTTTTGGGAAAAAAAGTCTATTCAGATCTTCCACCCATTTTTTAATCTTTTTTTTTTTTTTTGCTTTTGAGTTGTGTGTGCTCTTCATGTATTCTGGATATTAGGCCCTTATTAGATATATGATTTGCAATTGTTGTTGTTGTTATTCATTTGCTAAGTCATATCCAACTCTTTGTGACCCTATGGACTACAACAAGCCAGGTTCCTCTGTCCTGCACTATCTCCTACGATTTGCTCTACTTCATGTCCGAAGAGTTTGGGATGCTATCTAACCATTGGATCTTCTATCACCCCGTTCTCCTTTTACCCTCAATCTTTCCCAGCATCAGGGTCTTTTCCAATGAATCGGCTCTTTGCATCAGGTGGCGAAAGTATTGGTGCTTCAGCATCAGCAACAGTCTTTCCAATGAATATTCAGGATTAATTTTCTTTAGGATTGACCGGTTTGATCTCCTTGCTGTCCAAGGGGTTCTCAAGAGTCTTCTCCAGCACCATGATTTGAAAGCATCAATTCTTTGGGGCTCAGCCTTCTTTATGGTCCAACTTTACAATTATTTTCTCCCATTTGTTGTGTTTCCTTTTCATTTTGTTGATAGTTTCCTTTGCTGTGCAAAAGTTTCTCAGTTTGATGTAGTTCCACTTTTTGTGTGTGTGTGTGTGTGTTTTGTTTTTGTTGCTTTTGCTTTTGGTGTTGGATTGAAAAACAGTAAATACCAAGAACTATGTCAGGAGTACGTCAAGGTTGTATATTGTCACCCTGCTTACTTAACTTATATGCCGAGTGCATCATGAGAAACGCTGGGCTGGAGGAAGCACAAGCTGGAATCAAGATTGCTGGGAGAAATATCAATAACCTCAGATATGCAGATGACACCACCTTTATGGAAGAAAGTGAAGAACTAAAGAGCCTCTTGATGAAAGTGAAAGAAGAGAGTGAAAAAATTGGCTTAAAGCTCAACATTCAGAAAACGAAGATCATGGCCTCTGGTCCCATCACTTCATGGGAAATAGATGGGGAAACAGTGGAAACAGTGGCAAACTTAATTTTTTTGAGCTCCAAAATCACTGCAGATGGTGACTGCAGCCATGAAATTAAAAGACGCTACTCCTTGGAAGAAAAGTTATGACCAACCTAGAGAGCATATTAAAAAGCAGAGTCATTACTTTGTCAACAAAGGTCCGTCTGGTCAAGGCTATGGTTTTTCCAGTAGTTGTGTATGGAAGTGAGAGTTGGACTATAAAGAAAGCTGAGCACTGAAGACTTGATGCTTTTGAACTGTGTGTTGGAGAAGACTCTTGAGAGTCCCTTGGAGTGCAATGAGATCCAACCAGTCCATCCTAAAGGAGATCAGTCCTGGGTGTTCATTGGAAGGACTGATGTTGAAGCTGAAACTGCAGTACTTTGGCCACCTGATATGAAGAGCTGACTCATATGAAAAGATTTTGATGCTGGGAAAGATTGAGGGAAGGAAGAGAAGGGGATGACAGAGGATGAGATGGTTGGATGGCATCACCGACTCAAAGGACAAGGGTTTGGGTAGAGTCTGGGAGTTGATGATGGACAGGGAGGCCTGGTGTGCTGTGATTCAGGGGGTTGCAAAGATTTGGACATGATTGAGTGACAGAACTGAACTGAACTGAGGGCTTTTTTGGTTTCAGGTCTTATATTCAACTCTTTAATCCATTCTGAGTTAACTTTTATATATAATGGAGCATATTGGTTTAACTTCATTCTTCTGCATTTGACCATTCAATTTTCACAAATTCAATTGAGCATTCAATTTTCACAAATTCAATTGAGCATTCAATTTTCCCAACACCATTTATTGAAGAGGCTATGATTTCCTTACTGTATATTTTTGGCTACTGTGTCATAAATTATTTAGCTGTATATGTGTTGATTTATTTCTGTCCTTTCTATTTACTTTCAGTGAGCTATGTCAGTGCCATACTTTTAATTACTATAGCTTTGTAATATAGTTTGAAATTGGGGAACATGAAGTCTCCAGCTCTATTCTTCATTCTCAGGATTGCTTTAACTATTTAAGATCTTTTTCTTTTGTGGTTCCATACAAATGTTGGATTGTCTGTTACCTTTCTGTGAAAAATACCTTTGCAATTTTGATAGGGATTACATGACATGTCAGCCTCCTAAAATTGTACTGTCTACATTATCTCTTGATTTTTCTGTTAACTTTTGTGGCTCCTTTAGGTTGCTTTTGTTTTCTTTTCTCCAATACTGCCCCCATGTGTTTGTGACTTGTCTCTGGTAAATTCTTTTATAGGTTTCTAACTAGACTCTAGATTGCCTTTCCAGATCTCTGCACCCATTTCTTTATTTCTAAGTAAATTCTTATAAAGTCAGCTTACATTATTTCATTACTTTGTATAAAATTTTTACTACTTTTCTGTTTTAAAATCTCTAGCTTGGCCTTCAGTAATATCAGACATATTCTGTCTGTATTTATTCTTTTGGTATCATCTCCATTTTGCAACCAAGTGATATTTAAAGTGTGGTCTAGGGAATCTAAGATCCTTTTATGGTGACTGTGAAATGCAGAAGTATTCTACATTTTATACAAAATTCATACGAAGATCTCCTGGAAGTTGGGCCAGCCCAGACTAGAAATCATCCGTCCTGTTGTTAGAGGGGCAGAGGGCATGGGGCTGGGTCCAAGGTGGGCCCCACATTTTTCTCAGAGCCCCTCTCCTGTGTGTTCCAGGCAGGTGCTGCCACAGGAGAGGGAGGTGACCGGCACCCTCATGACCTTCTTCCTGGCGCTGGGGCTCTCTTGTGGCGCCTCCCTTTCCTTCCTCTTCAAGGCGCTGCTCTGAAGCGCTCCATCAAGGGCTCTCCCAGCGTGTCTCTTCAGAGCTGAGGCCCAGTGCTGGGGGAATGACTGGCCAGGCTCAAGCCTCCACCGGGCGGGTGGGCGGGGGCTTGTCTTTTTCACTCTTCCTTTCTGGTGAATATGCAATAGAGTTTTCTAAAGGCTAAATGACAATTGATGTCATTGTTCTGATAAGGAACGGAATATGTACTTTTCTCTTCTTATGATTTATAAATCCCTCAGTTTGATGGCTAATAAAGTACTCATGGAAAGATATCATCCACTTAAACAGAAGTTTTTTTGAAGGAGGAGGTTTCTTGTTAATTTTTAGAAGTATAAAGGTGACCTGAGAGAAACAAAGAAAAAAATTAAGAACTTCTGTTTTAAACTAATGTTACTATCCCAGAATTATTTTTTTCACAATTATTCTTATGTTTTCCTACCTTCTCCTATTTAAATGTCACCTATCTTTAATGTTTAATGCAATGATAAGTCCTTCATCAGCCTTTCATGATCTTTACTTTCCCCAAAACAGCATATAATCATTCTTGTTTATGAACATTTCTCATAGTGCTGTACAGATTTACTTCTGCATGAAGTTCTGCAAATTCTAATAATGAATTAAAGCTTTGGTATTCAATACATGCCATAAAATTTACCATTTTAAAATATGTGGTTCAGTGGCATGAAATATATTTGCATTTCTGTGCAGACATCACCAGAACATTTTCATCATGCAAAACTGAAACTCTGTACCCATTAAATAATAATTCCCCACTTTCGCCTCTCCCAGCACCTGGCAACCACCATTCCACTATCTGTCTCTATAAATTTCACTACTCTCAATATATCATATAAGTGGAATTATTCAGTATTTTTCCTTTTGTGACTGGCTTATATTAAGTAGCACCAATGTCTTCCAGATCCATCTGTTTTGTAGCATGTGTCAGAATTTCTTTCCCTTTTTAAAGCAGAATAATATTCCATCATGTGTATATATCAGGCTTCCCTGTTGGCTCACCTGGTAAAGAATCCGCCTGTGATGCCAAAGACCCCAGGGTTAGGAAGTTCCCCTGGAGAAGGGAAGGGTACCCACTCCAGTATTCTTGGGCTTTCCTAGTGACTCAGCCGGTAAAGAATGTGTCTGCAATGCAGGAGAACTGGGTTCAATACCTGGGTTGGGAAGATTCCCTGGAGGAGGGCATGGAAACCCACGCCAGTATTCTTGCCCAGAGAATTCTCATGGACAGAGAGCCTGGTGGGCTTAAAGTCTGTCAGGTTGCAAAGAGTTGGACATGACTGAGTGACTAAAATGTTCAGTTTTGTCTGACTCTTTGAGACTCCATGGACTGCAGCACGCCAAGCTTCCCTGTCTTGTTCAAACTCATGAATATTGAGCCGGTGATGCCATCCAATCATGTCGTCCTCTGTCATCCCCTTCTCCTCCTGCCTTCAATATTTCCCCAAATCAGGGTCTTTTCCAATGAGTCAGTTTTTTCCATCAGGTGGCCAGAGTTTGGAACTTCAGCTTCAGTATCAGTCCTTCCAATGAATGTTTAGGACTGATTTCCTTTAGGATGGACTGGTTGGATCTCCTTGCAGTCCAAGGGACTCAAGAGAATTCTCCAACACCACAGTTCAAAGCATCAATTCTTCCATGCTCAGGTTTCTTTATGGTCCAACTCTCACATCCATACATGACTACTGGAAAAGCCATACTTTTGACTAGATGAAACTTTGTTAGCAAAGTAATGTCTCTGCGTTTTAATACTGTCTAGTTTGGTCATAGCTTTTCTTCCAAGGAGCAAGAATCTTTTAATTTCACTGCAGTCACACTCTGCAGTGATTTTGGAGCCAAAGAAAATAAAGTCTGTCACCGTTTTCATTGTTTCGCCATCTATTTGCCGTGAAGTGATGGGACCAGATGCCATGATCTTAGTTTTCTGAATGTTGAGCTTTAAGCCAGCTTTTTTTCTCTCCTCTTTCACTTTCATCAAGAGGCTCTTTAGTTCCTCTTCACTTTCTTCCATAAGGGTGGTGTCATCTGCATATCTGAGGTGATTGATATTTCTCCCAGCAATCTTGATTCCAGCTTGTTCTTCATCCTGCTTGGGATTTCACATTATGTACTCTGCATATAAGTTAAATAAGCAGGGTAACAATATACAGCCTTGATGAACTCCTTTCCCAATTTGGAAACAGTCTGTTTTTCCATGCCCAGTTCTAACTGTGGCTTCTTGATCAGAATACAGATTTCTCAGGAGGTAGGTAAGGTGGTTTGGTATTCACATCTCTTTGAGAAATTTCCACAGTTTGTTGTGATCCACACAGTCAAAGACTTTGGCATAGTCAATAAAGCAGAAGTAGATGTTTTTCTGGAACTCTCTTCCTTTTCCATGATCTAGCGGATGTTGGCAATTTGATCCCCTAAGGGATTCTTTCCCACTGTAGTAGATATAACATTCATCTGAATTAAACTTGTCCATTCCAGTCCATTTTTGTTCACTGATTCCTAAAATATCGATGTTCACTCTTGCCATCTCCTATTTACCTTGATTCATGAACCTAACATTCCATGTTCATATGCAATATTGCTCTTTACAGCATCTGACTTCACTTCCATCACCCATCAGATCCACAACTGGATGTTGATGTTGCTTTAGCTCAGCCTTTTCACTGTTTCCTGATCTATTTCTCTACTCTTCTCCAGCAGCTTACTGGACATCTAAGAACCTGGGGAGTTAAATCTTTCAGTGTCTTATCTTTTTACCTTTTCATACTGTTCATGGGGTTCTCAAGGCAAGAATACTGAAGTGGTTTGCCATCCCCTTCTCTAATTTGACAAAATGACCATGTTTTGTCAGAATTCTCCACCAGGACCATCCCTCTTGGGTGGCCCTACATGACATGGCTCATAGTTTCATTGAGTTAGACAAGTCTTTGATCCATGTGATCAGTTTGATTAGTTTTCTGTGACTGTGGTTGTCATAATGTCTGCCTTTTGATAAATTTGGATTAGAGGCTTATTGACTCTTCCTGATGCTCTCGGCTGGAAGAAGCACAAGCTGGAATCAAGATTGCCGGGAGGAATATCAATCACCTCAAATATGCAGATGACACCACCCTTATGGCAGAAAGTGAAGAGGAACTAACAAGCATCTTGATGAAAGTAAAAGAGGAGAGTGAAAAAGTTGGCTTAAAGCTCAACATTCAGGAAACGAAGATCATGGCATCTGGTCCCATCACTTCATGGGAAATAGATGAAGAAACAATGGACACAGTGAGAGACTTTATATTTCTGGACTCCAAAATCACTGCAGATGGTGATTGCAGCCATGAAAATTAAAAGATGCTTGCTCCTTGGAAGAAAAGTTATGACCAACCTAGATAGCATATTGAAAAGCAGAGACATTACTTTGCCAACAAAGTTCTGTCTAGTCAAGGCTATGGTTTTTCCAGTGGTCATGTATGGATGTGAGAGTTGGATTGTGAAGAAAGCTGAGTGCCGAAGAATTGATGCTTTTCAACTGTGGTGTTGGAGAAGACTCTTGAGAGAGTCCCTTGGACTGCAAGGAGATCCAACCAGTCCATCCTAAAGGAGATCAGCCCTGGGATTTCTTTGGAGGACTGATGCTAAAGCTGAAACTCCAGTACTTTGGCCACCTCATGTGAAGGGTTGACTCATTGGAAAAGACTCTGATGCTGGGAGGGATTGGGGGCAGGAGGAGAAGAGGACGACAGAGGATTAGATGGCTGGATGGCATCACTGACTCGATTGTGAATCTGAGTGAACTCCCGGAGTTGGTGATGGACAGGGAGGCCTGGGGTGCTGAGATGCATGCGGTCGCAAAGAGTTGGACACGACTGAGCGACTGAACTGAACTGAACTGAACTGAACTGAACTGATGGGAGAGATTGACTGTGGGGGAAACTGGGTTTTGTTCTGATGGTTGGGGTCCTGCTCAGTAAATTTTTAATCCAATTTTCTGTTGATGGCTGGAGCTGTGTTGCCTCCCTGTTGTTTGGCCTGATACCAAACTGTCAACCTAGGCTTCACTGGAGACTCTTTGAACTCACAGGCAAGTCCTACTCAGTCTCTTGGGGGGACACTGCTTTTTTCTCCTGGCTCCTGGTGCACACAAGGTTTTTTTTTGTGTGTGTGTGCCCTATGAGAGTCTGTTTCGCTAGTCCTGTGGAAGTTCTGTAATCAAATCCCACTGGCCTGCAAAATCAAATTCCCTGGGGGTTCTCAGTCCCTTTGCTGGATCCCCAGGTTGGGAAATCTGTTGTGGGTCCTAGAACTTTCTTAACAGTGTGAGAATTTCTTTGGTATAACTGTTCTGCAGTTTGTGGGTCTCCTGTTTGGCAGATCTATGTTGGGGCTAAGGGCGACCTCCTCCAAGAGGGCTTATGCCACAGGCTGCATGACCCAGGTCTGCTTCAGGGAGTGACTAAGCTCATGTGCATATATCACATTTGGTTTATTCACTTATCTGCTTATTAACATGAACATATAAATTAGAATTTTACTTATCATGTATGAAATTCATTATTATCAAATCAACAAAGCATTACACTTATAGGCTACCTGGTAGGACATTAAATTCAGGCCTTTATGTGATTATAGATATTTGTTGAAAAGGGAACTGCTAACATATAGAGTAATATTGGACACATTTATTTGATCAGAATCTAAGCAAACAAAAATTCAGATTAAAAATTCAGATTGAGTGCAAACATGCTCATATTTTGAAAACTACCAGTTAAATTTCTCTGCAAGCTATGCATTAGACTTTTTGTCAGCAAAAAATTTTGTCAGAATATGGATGTAGTGTTTTAAGGAACAGCATAGCAGGTGCAAACAACCAGTGCTTTTTCTGGGGTAGTGATCCTAGAAATATTGCTTATGATACAGCTGCTATTTCTTTAATGTGTTCTGTTAGTGCCACTGCTCAGTCTGATGATGGGTAACATCTACACCCCTCGCAGGCTAAAATGAAAATCAATTCCAGACTCAGAGTATCCACAGAAGACACGACTTCTGTGTCAGTAGGTCACTCAGCTTTGGTATTGTGACACTGTAGCACTATAACCATTTTTAAAGACAAAATTGGAAAAATCATTTGTAGGACTACTCAGGGACTATGTATATGTATGTCTGTGAGAGGATTATTTTCAAGTATTTGTTTCTGGATTTCCACTGCTATAGATTAGTAGCATTAAATTATGGAAGGCATAAAAAACCTGGAGAAATCAAATTTTGCCTATGCTTGAGTATATATTACATTGAATGTGTATTATGATGAATTATGATCAACAATTGAGGACAAAATAATTCCCACATTATTTTGGAGAAATCAGATCAATGATTAAATACTGTATAAAAACATCACTAGCTTATTGTGTTTTTCTGTATCTTTTTAATTTACAGATACCTGTTAATCTGAATTTTAAATATCATTCATAAAAGTTTGACTACCCTGGGTCTAGCTGAACATTCCATTAAAGATAGTTTCTTTGTTTCAGTTCATGAAAGCATGTCATTTGCAAATGGCTATTCTAGGTAAATAAATAATGCACTCACTTTATGTACAAGTCACTGATAAGTTGCTAAGGAAGAGTTTGATATGGTTGAGAGCTTAGGGTACACCTAGGGATATATCAGCAGACCAATATATAATTGTAAATAAATATAAGTTGTTAGAGTGTAGTCATGCTGTTGATATTTTGAATAGGGATAAAAGATAGAAAATAATTATTGGGAACAAAAGTATTAATAACTGTAAAAAAGAAAATGTTTTACATTTGTAATGAAAATGAAAGATGCTTAATGAGAAAGTGAAAGTGATAGTTAAGGCTCTCCTTTACCCTATTGATTAGCACACATTTTTCTTGAGTTAAGTAGTTTATATTTGATGTGCAAATTACATGATTCTATTGGACTTGTTTCAGAATTTATTTTAATACCACTAAATTGTGATTCTACTAATACAAATCGGTTAACTGAATTAATACAACTCTATTTAATGTTTCAAAAACTCGTTGGTCCTATTGTTCATAATTATCAACAATACATATATTTCAGAATTACACCCCCTCCAACATTAGAGATACATTTAAGATTATCCATCAGGGATTGCTTCATTTTATGATCTAGAGCCATATATTTTCAAAGTAATGATCATTCATTCATATTTTCAGATAAATATTTAGAGCTTTCTTTGTGGCAGATACATTTATTGACAAAAAGTTTGGAAAAAACTCAAGAAAACAAAAAAAATTGATCAGTCTTAATGAAAGGAAAGATAATTCTGTAAAGTTGGATTTTCTGGATTGTATTTGAGAGTCAGCCAGAAACTCCACTTATTTTTAGAATATTATAGTTGAAAATTTCAGGAAAATTTCAGATTACTATTTGCACATAAAGTAAACCAAATTTAATGGTATCCTTCTAACTATAAATTATCATTTCCTCTGTCAATTTTCAAATTATATTTATTTGAATATTTGAAAAAATAGTGTTTTAGAAACTTTATAGCAATGTATTCTCATAATCTCTTTTTCAAATTTTTAAAACTAATGATGCATTTCTGATTTTTAGCTCATACAAATTTCATTACTTATTGACCCTGATAATTTCCTTTATTTCATACTTTATGGTGTTAATATATCCATCAATTTTAGGGAGAAAAAATAAGAATTGGCATGATACATGGCTATTTCTGAGTGATTTGAATGCATTGGGGCCTTTATATAAATCTCATCTTGGAGTTATAATCACTCACCCAAGACGTGGAATAAAATAAGTTCCTACAAGCTAATGGTGATGAAGAATCATTGTCAACAATAAATAACATAAGAGATATCTGTCAGATATACAATGAATGCTCTTTTAATGAAAGAAGGAAGAAACAAAGAAAGAGAAGGTAATGTTTTTATTAAAGCTTCCAGCCTGAAATTTAAACAACCTATATTGAGTCAGATATGAGATTATGTAAGAAAATTCAGTCTATCAAAGCATTTTGTTTCAAAGCTATTTTGTTACTTTAATATGTGTATGAAATAGCTTCACTAAAAAGATGAGATAAGTACATTTGTAAGTGGAATTAAAGGAAGATCCAGTATTATAAAATGTGCATACCTCCTCATCTTATCTATCCTCTTTGAACCTACAGTCTATTTTTATTTTCTTGCTGAAGAGAACATGGGACCCTTATTATCTTCATTACCTCCACCATAGTTTGGCCCCAGGTAAATAATAGGGAGGCAACACAGCCCCACCCATCAACAAAAAATTGGATTAAAGATTTCCTGAGCATGGTGCTGCCCATCAGAACAAGACCCAGTTTCCCCCACAGTTAGTCTCTCTCATCAGGAAGCTTCCATAAGCATCTTACTTTTACTCATCAGAAGGCAGACAGGATGAAAACCACAGTCATAGAAAACAAATCAAACTGATCACATGGACCAATGAAACTATGAGCTATGTCATGTAGGACCACCTAAGATGGACAGGTCAAAATGGTGGAGGGTTCTGACAAAAGCTTCAGTGGTCCACTGGAGAAGGGAATGGCAAACCACTTCAGTATTCTTGCCTTAAGAACCCCATGAACAGTATGAAAAGGCAAAAAGATAGGCCACTGAAAGATGAGTTCCCCAGGTCGGTAGGTGCCTAATAAGCTACTGGAGATCAGTGAAGAAATAGAATGAAGAGATGGAGCAAAAGCAAAATCAACACCCAGTTGTGGATGTAGCTGGTGATGGAAACAAAGTCTGATGCTGCAAAGAGCAATATTGCATAGGGAATTTGGACTGTTAGGCCCATGAATCAAGGCAAATCGAAAAGTGGTCAAAAAGGAGTTGGCAAGAGTGAATGTCAACATTTTAGGAATCAGCAAATTAAAATGGACTGGAATGGGTGAATTTAACTCAGATGAGCTTTATATCTAGTACTGTGGGCAAGATCCCTTAGAAGAAATGGAGTAGCCCTCATAGTCAGCAAACAGTCCAAATTGCAGTATTTGGATATAATCTCAAAAATGATAGAATGATCTCTGTTCGTTTCAAGGCAAACCATTCAATATCACAGTAATCCAAGTCTATGCCCTGACCAGTAATACTAAAAAAGCTGAAGTTGAACAGTTCTGTGAAGACCTATAAGACCTTCTAGAAGTAATACCCAAAAAAGATGTCATTTTGATTATAGGGAACTGGAATGCAAAAGTAGAAAGTCAAGAGATACCTGGAGTAACAGGCAAATCTGGCCTTGGAGTGCAGAACGAAGCAGGGCAAAGGCTAACAAAGTTTTGCCAAGAGAACACACTGGTCATAGCAAACACCCTCTTCCAATAACACAAGAGAAGACTGTACACATGGACATCACCAGAAGATCAATACCAAAATCAGCTTGATTATATTCTTTGTAGCCAAAGATGGAAAAGCTCTATACAATCAGCAAAAACAAGACAGGGAGCTGACTGTGGCTCAGATCATGAACTCATTGCCAAATTCAGACTTAAATTGAAGAAAGAAGGGAAAACCGCTAGACCATTCAGGTATGACCTAAATCAAATCCCTTATGATCATACAGTGGAAGTGACAAATAGATTGAAGGGATTATATCTGATAGAGTGTCTGAACAACTATGGACCAAGGTTCGTGACGTTGTACAGGAGGCAGTGATCAAGACCATTCCCAAGAAAAGGAAATGCAAAAAAGGCAAAACGGTTGTCTGAAGAGGCCTTAGAAATAGCTGTGAAAATAAGAGAAGCAAAAGGCAAAGGAGAAAAGGAAAGATATAAGCATCTGAATGCAGAGTTCCAAAGAATAGCAAGGAAAAATAAGCCTTCCTCAGTGATCAGTGCAAAGAAATAGTGGAAAACAATAGAATGGGAAAGACTAGAGATCTCTTCAAGAAAATTAGAGATACCAAGGGAACATTTCAAGCAAAAATGGGCACAATAAAGGACAGAAATGATAAGGACCTAACAGAAACAGAAGGTATTAAGAAGAGGTGGCAAGAATACACAGAAGATTTATACAAAAAAGATCTTCATGACTCAGATAACCATGATGGTGTGATCACTTGCCTAGAGCCAGACATCCTGGAATGAGAAGTCAAGTGGGCCTTAGGAAGCATCACTACGAACAAAGCTAGTGGAGGGGATGGAATTCCAGTTGAGCTATTTCAAATCCTGAAAGAGGATGCTGTGAAAGTGCTGCACTCAGTATGCCAGCAAATTTGGAAAACTCAGCAGTGGCCACAGGACTGGAAAATGTCAGTTTTCCTTCCAATCCCAAAGAAAGGCAATCCCAAAGAATGCTCAAACTATTGCACAATTGCACTCATCTCACATGCTAGTAAAGTAATGCTCAAAATTCTCCAAGCCAGGCTTTAACAGTACGTGAACCGTGAACTTCCAGATGTTCAAGCTGGATTTAGAAAAGCCAGAGGAACCAGAGATCAAATTGCCAACATCCATTGGATCATCAAAAAAGCAAGAGAGTTCCAGAAAAACATCTACTTCTGCTTTATTGACTAAAGTCTTTGACTGTGTGGATCACAACAAACTTTGGAAAATTCTTCAAGAGATAGGAATGCCAGACCACCTGACCTGCCTGTTCAGAAATCTGTATGCAGGTTGGGAAGCAACAGTTAGAACTGGACATGGAACAACAGACTGGTTCCATGTAGGGAAAGGAGTACATCCAGGCTGTGTATTGTCACCCTGCTTTTTTAGCTTATATGTACAGTATATCATGAGAAATGCTGGGCTGGATAAAGCACAAGCTAAAATCAGGATTCCTGGGAAAAATATCAATAACCTCAGATAAGCAGATGGCACCACCCTTATTGAAGAAAGCAAAGAACAACTGAGAAGCCTCTTGATGAAAGTAAAAGAAGAGAGTGAAAAAGTTGGCTTAAAACTCAACATTCAGAAAGCTAAGATCATGGCATCTGGTCCCATCACTTCATGGCAAATAGATGGGGAAACAGTGGAAACAGTGAGATATTTTTATTTTGGGGGTCTCCAAAAGTCACTGCAGATGGTGACTCCAGCCATGAAATTAATAGATGCTTGCTCCTTGGAAGAAAAGTTATGACCAACCTAGACAGCATATTAAAAAGCAGAGGCATTACTTTGCCAACGGTTTTTCCATTAGTCATGTATGGATGTGAGAGTTGGACTATAAAGAAAGCTGAGTGCTGAAGAATTGATCCTTTGAAATTGTGATGTTGCAGAAGAGTCTTCAGAGTCCCTTTGACTGCAAGAAGATCCAACCAGTCCATCCTAAAAGAAATCAGTCCTGAATATTCATTGGAAGTACTGATGCTGAAGCTGAAACATCAATACTTTGGCCATCTAATGCAAAGAACTGACTCATTCTAAAAGGCCCTGATGCTGGGAAAGATTGAAGGTGGGAGGAGAAGGGGACCATGAGTATGAGATATTTGGATGGCTTTACTAAATCAATGGAGATAAGTTTGAGTAAACTTCAGGAGTTGGTGTGTCATGCTGCAGTCCATGAGATCACAAAGAGTTGGACACAACTGAGTGACTGAACTGAACTGATCTGAACTGAAGTGAAATTGCCTTCAGAAGAGAATCCATTGCTTGATCCATTGCATTCCTTGGTAGTCATTTTCTTCATTACTGCTCTTAACATTATTGAATTCAAATTACAATTCATTCAAATAGAGGTTTAATTTCTGTTTTTTTTTTTTTTAATTTTTCCTTCTGGGCAGATTAGATTGGATGATAGAAGTAGGTTAGTTTTGGTGGAACTTCAGCTGAATGATCAACTTGAGAAAATGAAAGAATTGAATAAAAAACTGTAGATATGAAGTAAGAGGTTCATAAATTTAAGTAGTTTTAATATTAATTTAGCAGTTATGAAGCAGAGATTGTGTCTTGGGTGAAAATATGATAGTGGTAGAAAAGTTTTTATGGCAAAATGTGAATATGTAGAGGCTTCTCCTTGTTAACAAATACATTATATTAGGGTACAAGACAAGAGAAATGGTATAAGATTAAGACTATGAATTTGTCAAGGGAGGGATTTGGGGATAGAATCCTTTGACAAATGGTTGAGAAAACATGAAAATTCCAAGTCGTCCAGCATTATCAGCTCCTTAAATAGTTGTGGCTGTATATCCCTGAAATGACTACAACTCCCAGCCTCCTAAAGCTTGTTTAGCTAGTAAAATACTTTCCCTAAGGTTAGAGTTCTGGTTCTCTAGAGTGCCTGCATCATGTTCTATTTCTTCTTGGTTTGCAGCAGCTAGAGAATTATTTTTATCCATGTTAAGCTTGTCCACTCACTAATTAAAGCCCTGTTCACACACTTAGCATTCTGTTAATTTTTGCTGCAGATGAGACTCATTTTTGCTGAAAATGAGTCACTGAAAATAAGAGAGAAGAAATAAGAAAATCAAATAAGCCAGGGATTTTCTCTGAAGATTGTAAATGTTGACCTGCTATTAAACTTGGTTGTTGTTGTTCAGTGACTAGCTCCTGTCTGACTCTTTGTTACTCTTTGGTATTTAGAGTACTGTGCGGTTTTTGTCTTCCACAACCTATTAGAAATAGTAAACAGTATTTATGTTATTTTGGAGATGTGTTGTTCAGTTTGACTTATAGCAGCATATATATGCATGCTTATGATTTATATGGCTTTAATAATTCTAGTTAAATAATTGAAAATTATTACAATAAAATAGCTCCAACTTATAAAGGTATGTCATGTGAAAAGTGAGTTATATTCACTTGATAAGTTCATTTTTTAACTTTTAATGTCATCAAAGTTATTTACTACCAGTAATTTTTTCATAAAACATAGAGAAAAAAATATAACCAAAAGCCTTCAGCTTTTAGAATATAAGAATTGTTCTTTTTGTTACTTCAGGAGAAATTCAGGAGGTCATTTAATTCTGATTTGAACAGAGGTGTCACTTTCTCCTCCTGCCTCATAAATAATTATTTCTACATGGGAAATTGATGTTATACTTGGTATCACCCCATGCTTACTTTCACTTGCACTGTATCACATTTTAACTTAGAATCTATCTTTGGCTTTGTGGAATATCATTTATTTGAAAGAATGCTTGACCTGTGCTTCAGCAGGCAATAGGGAGAGTACCTTTTGTTTCTGTTGTCTCCAGTAGGTAATATACACCTGGTACTTAGTAAGTGTTCATTAATTGAAATGGGCTTCCTTGGAGGGTCAGTGGTAAATAATCCATCTGCCAGTGCAAGAGACACAGATTTGATCCCTGAGTCAGGAAGATCCCCTGGAGAAGAAAATGGCAACCCACTCCAGTATTCTTGGCTGGTGAATCCCATGAACAGGGGAATCTAGCAGGCTTCAGTCCATGGGTTCACAAAGGAGTTGGATAGGACTTAGGGACTAAACAACAACAAAAACAATTGCTGTGATTGAAAAGAAAGAAAGTTTTCTAGGCAATTAACCATTGCTGTTAAGTAGTACAAAGTTTTGATTAGGCAAGATGAAAAGGTTCTAGAGAACTGCTGTACAGAATTATGCCTGCAGATTACTGTGTTATGTATTTAAAAATTGCTTGAGGCAAGATTTCATGCTAAATGTTATTCCAATGATAAAGAATAGAAACAAATGACATTTGATTTCAAAGTGTTTTTATTTATTTGTGTAAATATGGTCATGCATTTTTACAGTTTCACCAGCCAGCTCTGACTTTTGCCCTTAATGAAGTCTAAGAGAGCAGAATCCTGTATGTAACTGACCTAGCATTACTTCTTCCTTTAATGACTGCTTATTCACCTTCCACCTAACCAGAAGGGTTTGTCTACTCGTTGATTTAAGTTTAATTTTTGTATTACCTATCTGACTGAATCTGCTACTAAAATATAGATATTTTCAATTCAAAGCTAGAAACAGATTTGTTAATGTGAAAAGTGATGACAAATAGTATTGTCCTAACTTTGAATTAGTATGTTTTGAACTGTGCCCATAAAATCAGCCGAGTTAACATTTATTGTGATTTACTTTCAAAGTGAACTTTGAATCTCAGTTCAACTCGTATGACTATATCTCCTTAATGGTTTGATTGGGATATGGTGGCACCTGGAGCACTATCTGCTTCAGTTTCTTAGATCCAGATGCTATTAACCAATAGCAATCAAACCAGAATAAATCTTGCAGAGACCCCATTCTGCTAAGATAATGTTTTCATGATTTATGCATTGTGGCCAAAAGATATTGAATATAAGTTTTGATAATTTAAATACCTCTTCCTTGCAATTCTGAAGGAACTCTTCTTATGTTGTGCTGTATAAAGATGACAGAAGAATAAGTTGAAAACCAAACTTGTGATAAATCTCATGTAGATTACCTATAATTAGTATTTATGTATATATTTTTATATGCTTGATAGCTTTGCATTATTGCAATCATCACTTAAGTATGGCTCTAGTATTACCTACACTAACTACAAATCCTACTTCATTAATATATAGGTTAAATCAGTATTTTTCATATTTTAAAACATTTTATACTCAAGTTCTAAAATATATGTTCTCAAACTCTAAAATATATGTTCTCCATTAATATATGTTCTCAACATATGTTCTAAAATATATGTTCTCAATTTAACATAGGTTAAATCAGTATTTTTCAAATTTTAGAATAACATTTTATACTCAAACTCTAAAATATATGTTCTCAATTAATATTTGAAATTCCAAAATAAAATTAATATTGTATCATATTAGATTAAGGCATTGGGTCAGAGCACTTCTATATTTCCATGTCTTATCTATTAAAAAAAAATCACTGAATGTAATTTTGAACCAGATTACCTATGGGTAGTATCGCTTACCCTGGTTTAGATGCCCTGTTAATTCTACCTAAAATTTCATTTCTACATTCCTTGGTGACACAAACGGTAAAGAATCCTACAATGTGGTAGACCTGGGTTTGATCCCTGGTTTGGGAAGGTCCCCTGGAAGAGGGCATGGCAACCTACTCCAGTATTCTTGCCTGGAGAACCCTCACGGACAGAGGAGCCTGGTAGGCTACAGTCCATGTAGTTGCAGAGAGTCAGACATGATTGACTGACTAAGCACAGCACGTACCTATCCAGTTCCATGTTGATTGATCAATAGATTAATAGATCCGTTTAACAAACATTTATCTAGTGCCTACTATTTGTCAGTCAGTGGTTTAGATTTATTGGGCTCAAAAGTAAATTAAACAGACAAAAACATTCCTTTTCTTGTGGAGTTCATAATAATCACAGTTAGGAAACTAATTGTAGCGAGCTCTCTATATTTCTTTTGGAGGTTTCATAGTGTTTAGCCTTTGCAGAACCAGCTTTAAAAAATCCTATTTTCTTTCTTGATAGTTGCAACATCTGTACAAAATGATAAAGATATGATGTTCCCGTCATGTAAATGCCTGATGCAAAAGAAGAAAAAAAAACCCAAAAACCTTTTGCAAAACATGTCCCAAACCCTTCATAAATTTTGGTGGGAATGGAATAACTCATATAGAATATGGACTGCTTTCTAAATAAGTTAAAAAAATTTTTCCCTATTTATCAGAAGCTTGTTATTGTTTCTCTTATTCTATTTGCATACATCCCCATTGCCCAACGACTAGAATTAAGGCTATAAATTTGTTGCTCTGCTGGGGTTTGATTGTTTAGTTATTTTCTTGTCACTGAAACGTTGGTTATGCTATCAACCTTTATGACCAATATTTGTTTGTATTCTCAGATTTGACTGTAGTTAGCTCAGTTCAGTTCAGTTCAGTCGCTCAGTCATGTCTGACTTTTTGCGACCCCATGAATCGCAGCACGCCGGGCTTCCCTGTCTATCACCAACTCCCGGAGTTCACTCAGACTTGCTTCCATTGAATCAGTGATGCCATCAAGCCATCTCATCCTTTGTCGACCCCTTCTCCTCTTGCCCCCAATCCCTCCTAGCATCAAAGTCTTTTGCAATAGGTCAACTCTTCGTATGAGGTGGCCAAAGTACTGGAGTTTCAGCTTTAGCATCATTCCTTCCTAAAAAATCCCAGGGTTGATCTCTTTCAGAATGGACTGGTAGGATCTCCTTGCAGTCCAAGGGACCCTCAAGAGTCTTCTCCAACACCACAGTTCAAAAGCATCGATTCTTCAGCACTGAGCTTTCTTCACAGTCCAACTCTCACATCCATACATGACTACTGGAAAAACCATAGCCTTGACTAGATGGACCTTAGTTGGCAAAGTAATGTCTCTGCTTTTGAATATGCTGTCTAGGTTGGTCATAACTTTTCTTGCAAGGAGTAAGCGTCTTTTAATTTCATGGCTGCAATAACCATCTGCAGTGATTTTGGAGCCCAAAAATATAAAGTCTGACACTGTTTCCACTGTTTCCCCATCTATTTCCCATGAAGTGATGGGACCAGATGCCATGATCTTCATTTTCTGAATGTTGAGCTTTAAGCCAACTTTTTCACTCTCCTCTTTTACTTTCATCAAGAGGCTTTTTAGTTCCTCTTCACTTTCTGCCATAAGGGTGGTGTCATCTGCATATCTGAGGTTATTGATATTTCTCCCGGCAATCTTGATTCCAGCTTGTGTTTCTTCCAGCCCAGCATTTCTCATGATGTACTCTGCATAGAAGTTAAATAAGCAGGGTGACAATATACAGCCTTGATGTACTCCTTTTCCTATTTGGAAGCAGTCTGTTGTTCCATGTCCAGTTCTAACTGTTGCTTCCTGACCTGCATACAGATTTCTCAAGAGGTAGGTCAAGTGGTCTGGTATTCCCATCTCTTGAAGAATTTTCCATAGTTTATTGTGATCCACACAGTCAAAGACTTTGGCACAGTCAATAAAGCAAAAATAGATGTTTTTCTGGAACTCTCTTTCTTTTTTGATGATCCAGTCAATTTGTCAATTTGATCTCTGGTTCCTCTGCCTTTTCTAAAACAAGCTTGAACATCAGGAAGTTCACGGTTCACGTAATGCTTAAGCCTGGCTTGGAGAATTTTGAGCATTACTTTACTAGCCTGTGAGAGGAGTGCAATTGTGCGGTAGTTTGAACATTCTTTGGCATTGCCTTTCTTTGGAATTGGAGTGAAAACTGACATTTTCCAGTCCTGTGGCCACTGCTGAGTTTTCCAAATTTGCTGGCATATTGAGTGCAGCGGAATTCTATCACTTCCACTAGCTTTGTTCGTAGTGATGCTTCCTAAGGCCCACTTGACTTCACATTCCAGGATGTCTGGCTCTAGACGAGTGATCACACCATCATGATTATCTGGGTCGTAAAGCTCTTTTTTGTACAGTTCTTCCATGTATTCTTGCCATCTCTTCTTAATATCTTCTGCTTCTGTTAGGTCCATACCATTTCTGTCCTTTATCGAGCCCATCTTTGCATGAAATGTTCCCTTGGTATCTCTAATTTTCTTGAAGAGATCTCTAGTCTTTCCCATTCTGTTGTTTTCCTCTATTTCTTTGCATTAATCACTGAAGAAGGCTTTTTTATCTCTTTTTGCTATTCTTTGCTTGTATTCTTTGAATGTACACAAGCATTCAGATGCTTGTATCTTTCCTTTTCTCCTTGGCTTTTCGCTTCTCTTTTCATAGCTATTTGTAAGGCCTCCCCAGACAGCCATTTTGCTTTTTTGCACTTCTTTTCCATGGGGATGGTCTTGATCCCTGTCTCCTGTACAATGTCACGAACCTCCGTCCATAGTTCATCAGGCACTCTATCTATCAGATCTAGGCCCTTAAATCTATTTCTCACTTCCACTGTGTAATCATAAGGGATTTGATTTAGGTCATACCTGAGTGGTCTAGTGGTTTTCCCTGCTTTCTTCAGTTTCAGTCTGAATTTGGTAATAAGGAGTTCATGATCTGAGCCATAGTCAGCTCCTGGTCTTGTTTTTGCTGACTGTATAGAGCTTCTCCATCTTTGGCTGCAAAGAATATAATCAATCTGATTTCAGTGTTGACTATCTGGTGATGTCCATGTGGTGATGTCTTCTCTTGTGTTGTTGGAAGAGGGTGTTTGCTATGACCAGTGCATTTTCTTGGCAAAACTCTATTAGTTTTTGCCATGCTTCATTCCGCATTCCAAGGCCAAATTTGCCTGTTACTCCAGGCGTTTCTTGACTTCCAACTTTTGCATTCCAGTCCCCTATAATGAAAAGGACATCTTTTTTGGTTGTTCTAAAAGGTTTTGTAGGTCTTCATAGAACTGTTCAACTTCAGCTTCTTCAGCGTTACTGGTTGGGGCATAGACTTGGATTACTGTGATATTGAATGGTTTGCCTTGGAAACGAACAGAGATCATTCTGTCGTTTTTGAGATTGCATCCAAATACTGCATTTCAGACTCTTCTGTTGACCATGATGGCTACTCCATTTCTTCTGAGGGATTCCTGCCCGCAGTAGTAGACATAATGGTCATCTGAGTTAAATTCACCCATTCCAGTCCATTTTAGTTCGCTGATTCCCAGAATGTTGACGTTCACTCTTGCCATCTCCTGTTTGACCACCTGTAATTTGCCTTGATTCATGGACCTGACATTCCAGGTTCCTATGCAATATTGTTCTTTATAGCATCGGACCTTGCTTCTGTCACCAGTCTCATCCACAACTGGGTATTGTTTTTGCTCTGGCTCAATCCCTTCATTCTTTCTGGAGTTATTTCTCCACTGACCTCCAGTAGCATATTCGGCACCTACTGACCTGGAGAGTTCCTCTTTCAGTATCCTATCATTTTGCCTTTTCATACTGTTCATGGGGTTCTCAAGGCAAGAATACTGAAGTGATTTGCCATTCCCTTCTCCAGTGGAGCATATTCTGTCAGACCTCTCCACCATGACCCGCCCGTCTTGGGTTGCCCTGCAGGAATGGCTTAGTTTTCATTGAGTTAGACAAGGCTGTAGTCCTAGTGTGATTAGACTGACTAGATTTCTGTGAGTATGGTTTCAATGTGTCTGCCCTCTAATGCCCTCTTGCAACACCTACCATTTTACTTGGATTTCTCTTACCTTGGGCGTGAGGTATCTCTTCACAGCTACTCCAGCAAACCACAGCTGCTGCTCCTTACCTTGTATGAGAGGTATCTCCTCCCGCCGCCCTTCCTGACCTTCAATGTGGGATGGCTCCTCTAGGGAGCCCACACAGCCACCACTCCTTGGACATGGGGTTGCTCCTCCTGGCCACCACTCCTGAACTCGGATGCGGGGTAGCTCCTCTTGGCTGTTCCTGAGCTGTTGCAGCCTGGCACTCTAGGCCGCTGCCCCTGATCTCGGACGTGGGGTAGCTCTCGGCTGCCGCCGCTGCCTGCACTTAGTGTTAGCTAGTTTGAGATATTAAAATAATCCTTATGTTTCACTATTCCCTAGGAAGACCTATGCTGAATTTTCAAAGATATAACTATATCTTATGAAAACAGTATGTAAAATGTTAGTGTAATTTTTACTTTTGAACATCAATTATACATTATGACCTATATGAAAATGTATTTTATTTATTTATTTCAGATTTTAGTGTATTTTGCCAAATCAGACATTCACTAAACAAAATATTTTGTATTATGCTTAAGCTTTGCACAGCTTTTCTGTTTGGAAATTATTAGATGGTAGTATTTCTTTTAGGACATATCTTCATTTTTGTTAATTAAAAGACAGAGTAGAAACAAAGAGTTCCAAGTAACATGTTAAGAAAACAAATCTCTTTTTTGAGTATCAGGGAGTTCCTGGGGTGGCGGGGGCGGGGGGGAAGACAAGAAAATTAAACTAGCTAGTAATTGTTCACTTTGTTTACTACAGTCCCTTAAAAGAAAAGAGTTCAAATTCTCTGGGAATGCTTGAATTATGCTCTGCTCTCCTACAACAGTCCTTAAATAAATATACAATCAAATTTAAAAGGCTAAAAGAAATAGACAAGGGAGTATTTCTAAATGTGAACTTTCATTCAGAACATCTTTGAATATCTCAGCTTAAATTGAATCCTGCCCTTGTGTGTGTATACACATGCATGTGCCATGTTGCTCAGCACACTGAAACCATACATACTCCTCATTATACTGTACACTTCATGAGAGCAGAGTTATGGCTTATCTCAGAGCGTGGACAGTGCCTTACATACAGTCAGTAGCGAATCCATGTGTGTGAATGTGAGAGAATTCTTATTTGTCTATTTGGCTCTGCTCTTGCCTTCTCTGGTTTCTTAGTTTTCTTCACTGGCTTGTTTTTTTCTATTAATTAACTTTTTTTTTAAATTCAGCTTTTCCCCCCCTAATCTAAGTGATCATTTGGTATATAATTAAGTGATCACTATGATCAATATTCAATGACTTAAAATTTTTTTTCTTGAGGTTTAAGTTACTAAAATAAGATATGCTTATTTAAATAAAACCTATATGTTGGAATCTTGATATGTTTTTTATTTTTAAAATTAGCTTCTTGCTTTATCTTTTTTATTTAAAATGAACTTTGGTTAAAGAAATACATGTGCTGAGTTTAAAAAACAAATAAAACAGAAAGTTTATTATAGTGAAAAATAGCAGATGTCTGCCTTTCACCTTCCTACTGTCCTGTCCAGCTATACAGAGGAACACATTTCTGATATTTATAACCATTATTATAAATGATATGCTTATTGACATTACTTGATCTATCTAGTTTAAACATTAATTTTGGTTAATGAAAATGGAGAAATTAATGGGAGAGAATGGCATATCAATAAAAAGTGAAATAAAAACTAAGCTGAAAGGGATTGCATTGAATCTATAGATTGCTTTGGGTAGTATACTCATTTTCACTATAGTGATTCTTCTGACCCATGAACATGGTATATTTCTCCATCTATTAGTGTCCTCTTTGATTTCTTTCACCGGTGTTTTATAGTTTTCTATGTATAGGTCTTTAGTTTCTTTAGGTACATATATTCCTAAGTATTTTATTCTCTTCGTTGTAATGGTGAATAGAATTGTTTCCCTAATTTCTCTGTTTTCTCATTATTAGTGTATAGGAATGCAAGGGATTTTCTGTGTGTTTATTTTATATCCTGAAACTTTACTATATTCATTGATTAGCTCTAGTAATTTTCTGGTGGAGTCTTTAGGGTTTTCTATGTAGAGGATCATGTCATCTGCAAACAGTGCGAGTTTTACTTCTTTTCCAATTTGGATTCCTTTTATTTCTTTTTCTGCTCTGATTGCTGTGGCCAAAACTTCCAAAACTATATTGAATAGTAGTGGTGAAAGTGGGCACCCTTGTCTTGTTCCTGACTTTAGGGGAAATGCTTTCAATTTTTCACCATTGAGGATAATGTTTGCTGTGGGTTTGTCATATATAGCTTTTATTATGTTGAGGTATGTTCCTTCTATTCCTGCTTTCTGTAGAGTTTTTATCATAAATGGATGTTGAATTTTGTCAGAGGCTTTCTCTGCATCTATTGAGATAATCATATGGCTTTATTTTTCAATTTGTTAATGTGGTGTATTACATTGATTGATTTGTGGATATTGAAAAATCCTTGCATCCCTGGGATAAAAGCCAAGCAATCTGTAGATTCAATGCAATCCCTATCAAGCTACCAACAATATTTTTCACAGAGCTAGAACAAATAATTTCACAATTTGTATGGAAATACAAAAAACCTTGGATAGCCAAAGCAAGCTTGAGAAAGAAGAATGGAACTGGAGGAATCAACCTGCCTGACTTCAGACTATACTAAAAAGCCACAGTCATCAAGACAGTATGGTACTGGCACAAAGACAGACATATAGATCAATGGAACAAAATAGAAAGCCCAGAGATAAATTCACGCACCTATGGACACCTTATCTTTGACAAAGGAGGCAAGAATATACAATGGATTAAAGAAAATCTCTTTAACAAGTGGTGCTGGGAAAACTGGTCAACCACTTGTAAAAGAATGAAACTAGAACACTTTCTAAGACCATACACAAAAATAAACTCAAAATGGATTAAATATTTAAATGTAAGACCAGAAACTATAAAACTCCTACAGGAGAACATAGGCAAAACACTCTCCGACATACATCACAGCAGGATCCTCTATGACCCACCTCCCAGTATATTGGAAATAAAATAAAAAATTAACAAATGGGACCTAATTAAACTTAAAAGCTTCTGCACAGCAAAGGAAACTATAAGCAAGGTGAAAAGACAGCCTTCAGAATGGGAGAAAATAATAGCAAATGAAGCAACTGACAAACAACTAATCTCAAAAATAAACAAGCAACTCCTGCAGCTCAATTCCAGAAAAATAAACAACCTAATCAAAAAATGGGCCAAAGAACTAAATAGACATTTCTCCAAAGAAGACATACGGATGGCTAACCAACACATGAAAAGATGCCCAACATCACTCATTATCAGAGAAATGCAAATCAAAACCACAGTGAGGTACCATTTCAGACGAGTCAGAATGGCTGTGATCCAAAAGTCTAAAGCAATAAATGCTGGAGAGGGTGTGGAGCAAAGGGAACCCTCTTACACTGTTGGTGGGAATGCAGACTAGTACAGCCCCTATAGAGAACAGTGTGGAGATTCCTTAAGAAACTGGAAATAGAACTGCCTTATGACCCAGCAATCCCACTGCTGGACATACACACTGAGGAAACCAGAATTGAAAGAGACACGTGTACCCCAATGTTCATCGCAGCACTGTTCATAATAGCCAGGACATGGAAACAACCTAGATGTCCATCAGCAGATGAATGGATAAGAAAGCTGTGGTACATATACACAATGGAGTATTACTCAGCCGTTAATTAATAAAGAATACATTTGAATCAGTTCTAATGAGGTGGATGAAACTGGAGCCTATTATCCAGAGTGAAGTAAGCCAGAAAGAAAAACACGAATACAGTATACTAATGCATATATATGGAATTTAGAAAGATGGTAATGATAACCCTGTATGCGAGACAGCAGAAGAGACACAGATGTATAGAACAGACTTTTGGACTCTGTGGAGAGGGAGAGGGTGGGATGATTTGGGAGAATGGCATTGAAACATGTATAATATCATATAGGAAACAAATTGCCAGTCCAGGTTCGAGGCAGGATACAGGATGCTTGGGGCTGGTGCACTGGGATGACCCAGAGGGATGGTACGGGGAGGGAGGTGGGAGGGGGGTTCAGGATGGGGAACACGTGTACACCCGTGGTGGATTCATGTTGATGTATAGCAAAACCAATACAATATTGTAAAGTAATTAGCCTCCAATTAAAATAAATAAATTTAAATTAAAAAAACTAAGCTGATATATGCTACAATAGAACTCTACATAAGTGTTTTGGGTCCATAAAAAACAGGTTGGCATTTTAGGTCTTCCAGGCTCCTTTTAAAAATAGCTGTTGTTTAGCTTCCACCAGCAGTAAACAAGAGAGCTCATCTTTCTGTATTCCTGACAACACTGGGTAGATTTATGCTATTCTGATGATGTAAGTTGTATATCATTTTAGTCTTCATCCTCCAGATAAGTGATTTTGAGCATTTTAAACTACTTGAGAGCTGTTCTGGCTTCCCCTTCGAAGGCAGTGCCATTTCAAGTTTTTACTTATTTTTCTATTAGTTTCTTCTGAGTATTCTAATATTGATTCTTTGTTGGCGCTAGGTCTTCTCTCAGTTTATATATGATGTCAGAACTGAACCTTATTATCCTCCCTCCATATCTTCTGCCTGTCTCTTGTCTGTGGAAAACTTTTGTCAAAGAATAAGTTTAATCAGAAAAATGAGAACGTGTGGAAATAAAGGAAAACAAGCAAAGGAGACCAAATAATGTACTCATTAAGTATAGTCAGGGACCTTTAATTCCTTCTACAGGGCTATAGATAACATTCTGAACCTTATCCAATGAGCTGTCTTATAGACACCAAAACACTAGGTGGAAGGAGTTATCTATATGATGACCAGACTGTTCCCATTACATGTGGTACTGGTGGTTTAGTCGCTAAGTCATGTCTTACTCTGGCTATCTCATGGACTGCAGCCCACCAGGGTCCACTTTACCGGATTTCCCAGGCCAGAATACTGAAATGGGTTGCCATTTCTTTCTCCAACCCACAGCATAAGCTACTACAAATCCAAGAATTGATCAGAAAAAATGAGAACAACTGGATCCTGGAACTGATAATTAACTGTATCTAAAACAATTTAGATGACAGTAGTTAGACCACTGATGACCAATTTGAAGATGACTGTGCTGTTTTTGCATCTAGTCCCCCTGCCACACTTCTGTCTATAAAAGCTCTTGCCCCGCTGGTTGCCAGTGCAGGGGTAGTTGTCCTTTGGACAGACATCTGCCCTCCCTCCCCAGTTGCCAGCATATGAAGTAAAGCAAACTTTCCTTTCCACCAACCTGACCTATTAATTGGCTTTTAAGCAGCAAACAGCCAGACCTCACACACCTTTTGGCAACATTAGTCACTAAAAAATTCTCATCTTAACTTAGTAAAAGTCATTAATTTTATGGCTCATTATTTATGTTTTGTTTCAGAATTGCCTTTTACTTCTAATTTTCAAAAAATTCACCTGAATATTTTCTATTAGCTTTGAAAAGATAACTTTCACATTTTAAAATTGTTTGTGTGCATGTGTGCTTAGTTGCTCAGTTTTATCCAACTCTTTGCGACCCCATGGACTGTAGCCTGCCAGGCTCCTCTGTTCATAGGATTCTCCAGGCCAGATTAACTGGAGTCTGTAGCCATTACCTTCTCCAGGGGATCTTCCCAACCCAGGGATCAAATCCTGAATTGCAGGTGGATTCTTTACCATCTGAGCCACCAAGATCTTTAATCTAGTTAAATTTCAAATTTATATATGGTGTAAAATAAGGAGCTAAGTTTTTGCCGTATTCTGAGCCTATATTTCTTTCTCTATAGAATGAGTCAGCACTAACCTTTTCTTTTACTTTTGATATCATCTTTATCATACATAAAGTTACCACTGACCTGTGAATTTATTTCTGAACTCTGTATCTCTGTGTCTGTCCCTGAATTTGTTGTGTATCCTAATATTTGATAGAGTGAGATCCCTTCTCTATGTCCTTCATTTTTTAACTTTGATAATAATAGACATTTTATAACATACTTTAAAATGGATTTTTAGATTTTATTTGAAAATCTAGAATTTATAGGTTGATTTAGGAAAAATTGATATCTGTGAATATGGGGAAGTCAAAAATAAGTCAGTATGGAATTAGAAAACAATTTAGGCTGCTACATTTTCATAAAATTTTTTTTTTTTGGTGGCATATCAGTTCAGTTCAGTCACTCAGTTGTGTCCGACTCTTTGCAACCCCATGAATCCCAGCATACCAGGCCTCCCTGTCCATCACCAACACCCAGAGTTCACTCAGACTCACGTCCATCGAGTCCGTGATGCCATCCAGCCATCTCATCCTCTGTCGTCCCCTTCTCCTCCTGCCCCCAATCCCTCCCAGCATCAGAGTCTTTTCCAATGAGTCAACTCTTTGCATGAGGTGGCCAAAGTACTGGAGTTTCAGCTTCAGCATCTGCTGTGAAGTCGCTTCAGTCATGTCCAACTCTGTGCAACCCCAGAGATGGCAGCCCACCAGGCTCCTCCATCCCTGGAATTCTCCATGCAAGAACACTGGAGTGGGTCGCCATTTCCTTCAATGCATGAAAGTGAAAAGTGAAAGTGAAGTCGCTCAGTCATGTCAGACTCTGTGCAACCCCATGGACTGCAGCCTACCAGGCTCCTCCGTCCATGGGTTTTTCCAGGCAAGAGTACTGGAGTGGGGTGCCACTGCCTTCTCCGTCAGCTTCAGCATCATTTCCTCCAAAGACATCCCAGGGCTGATCTCCTTCAGAACGGACTGGTTGGATCTCCTTGCAGTCCAAGGGACTCTCAAGAGTCTTCTCCAACACCACAGTTCAGAAGCATCTATTCTTCGGTGCTCAGCTTTCTTCACAGTCCAACTCTCACATCCATATATGACCACTGGAAAAAACCATAGCCTTGGCTAGATGGACCTTTGTTGGCAAAGTAATGTCTCTGCTTTTGAATATGCTATCTAGGTTGGTCATAACTTTTCTTCCAAGGAGTAAGTGTCTTTATTTTCATGGCTGAAGTCACCATCTGCAGTGATTGTGGAGCCCAAAAATATAAACTCTGACACTGTTTCCACTGTTTCCCCATCTATTTCCCATGAAGTGATGGGACCAGAGGCCCATGATCTTCGTTTTCTGAATGTTGAGCTTTAAGCCAACTTTTTCATTCTCCTCTTTTACTTTCATCAAGAGGCTTTTTAGTTCCTCTTCACTTTCTGCCATAAGGGTGGTGTCATCTGCATATCTGAGGTTATTGATATTTCTCCCAGCAATCTTGATTCCAGCTTCTGCTTCTTCCAGCCCAGCATTTCTCATGATGTATTCTGCATAGAAGTTAAATAAGCAGGGTGACAATATACAGCCTTGATGTACTCCTTTTCCTATTTGGAACCAGTCTGTTGTCCCATGTCCAGTTCTAACTGTTGCTTCCTGGCCCACATATAGCTTTCTCAAGAGGCAGGTCAGGTGGTCTGGTATTCCCATCTCTTTCAGAATTTTCCACAGTTTATTGTGAGCCACACAGTCAAAGGCTTTGGCATAGTCAATAAAGCAAAAATAGATGTTTTTCTGGAACTCTCTTGCTTTTTTGATGATCCAGCAGATGTTGGATGTTGGCAATTTGATCTCTGGTTCCTCTGCCTTTTCTAAAACCAGCTTGAACACCAGCAAGAAATGATTGGGGAAGAAAGATTAACATAAATAAAGTCACGGGTGGAGTCTGCTGCTATGCAAAATTTTGTCATTGAGAAAAATATGGAGAACAGAAGCAACAGAGAAAGAATGCTAGAATGTTAAGAACAGGAGTTTTAATTACCTATATTTTTGTAACTTTGAATTATGTAATACTTAAGATTAACTAAAACAGTGGTTTCAAGTTATGCTTTGCAGTATATATCTAAGCTTCCTAGAATACTCCCAGGGTAACTGGTGAAAGAATAGTGGTGGTACTGAGTATTTGGAATCCTGATTCAGTCAGAACGTTTCATTTTTTATCTGCTTAATTAATTGACCTCTCACCAAAATTCCATTGGAAGAAAGGATTTTTCAGACAAAAGTGTTTGGAAATGACTTAAAGAAAATTACTGAAATGCTTAAATGTTCAGTGAGCATGGTATATGATGTCATTGATCATTTTCAGTGCCTGTGGAAATGTTGCTAATTGAACATGGTACTCTTTCCTGTTGCAGACTTAGGGTTAGTCTCCCTGCAGCTTTTCATGTGGTCCCTAGCAATCAGAGTTGCATGTTTCTTTCCCTTTCTCCCTTGCTTTTCACTTTTCTTTCTTCAGCTATTTGTAAAGCCTCCTCAGATAACCACTTTGCCTTCTTGCTTTTCTTTTTCTTTAGGATAGTTTTGTTTACAGCCTCCTGTCCAATATTATGGACCTTCATCCATAGTTCTCCAGGCACAGTGTTGACTACATCACATACCTTCAATCTATTTTGTCACCTCCACTGCATATTCATAGGGGATTTGATTTAAGTTGTACCTGGCTGGGCTAGTGGTTTTCCCTGCTTTCTTTAGTTAAGCTTGAATTTTGCTATGAGAACCTGATGATCTGAGCCACAGTTAGCTTGTTTTTGCTGACTCTATACAGCTTCTCCATCTTTGGCTACAAGAATGTAATCAATTTGATTTTGGTATTGACCATTTGGTGATGTCCATGTGTAAAGTCATCTCTTGTGATGCTGAAAAAGGGTACTTGCTATAACCAGTACATTCTCCTGGCAGAATTCTGTTCATCTTTGTGCTGCTTCATTTTGTCTTCCTAGGCCAAACTTGTCTGTTACTCCAGGTTATCTCTTGACTTCCTACTTTTGCATTCCAATCCCCAATGATGAACAGAACATCTGTTTTTGGTATTAGTTCTAGAAAGTCTTCTAGGTCTTTGTAGAACTGATTAGCTTCTTCACTAACTGTGGTAGGGGCATAGACTTGAATTATTCTAATTTGCATGGCTTGCCTTGGAAATGAACCAAGATCATTCTGTAATTTTTGAGGTTGCACCCAAGTACTGCATTTCAGACTCTTTTGTTGATTATGAGAGCTATTCCATTTCATCTATG
Organism: Ovis canadensis; assembly: GCF_042477335.2. Classification (NCBI taxonomy): domain Eukaryota; kingdom Metazoa; phylum Chordata; class Mammalia; order Artiodactyla; family Bovidae; genus Ovis; species Ovis canadensis. The sequence continues at coordinate 69,078,469 of NC_091248.1, read as the reverse complement.
GGATTCTGGACCACAGTAGTAGATACAATAGTCATCTGAATTAAATTTGCCCATTCCTGTCAATTTTAGTTCACTGATTGCTAAGATGTCAATGTTTATTCTTACCATCTCTTACTTGACCACTCACAACTTACCTTGAATCATGAATCTAACATTCCAAGTTCCTATGCAGTACTGTTTTTCTCATCATCAGATTTTACTTTCATCACCAGATGCATCCACTGAGCATCATTTTGGCTTTGGCCCGGCTGCTTCACTCTTTCTGGAGGTATTAGTAGTTCTTCTCCACTCTTCCCCAGTAGCATAGCAGACACCTTCTGATCTGGGAGAAGAAATGCTTACTGTTAATCTGTTAATTGTGGAAAGACCTACAAAACTCATTAAGTAGGCAATTGAAATCAGTCATGTTTTCAGTTGGGAACCTTGAGACATATATAATTTTGTTCTTATAAATTACAAAATTTAATCATCAAAAGTTTAAACCTGGAAAATCAGTATAAGAATGGGAATTAAAATCTGTTTCTTGAAAGTGTGCTTAGTGCTGTTGCTATGGTCCTTGCTTTGTACCAAACAGTGGCTTTAAAGTTTTCCAAAATGTAGGAAAGCAGTTTTATACACGTTTGAAGATTCCCAAAGCAATGAATGCTTTATACTTACCTTTAGGTTTAGTATGTTTTATGGTGAAATCATTGAACTAATTGGGACATAAATGAAAACTTAATTTTCAAAGCGGTGACAATTGTTTGTCTCTATTAACAGGGCTGCTCTAATGTGATACTGGAATTGAATTTACCTAGGGCTCCATATCAAGGTTGACTTGGAAGTCTTATTGAAGATCTGGGAGAAATAGGTAAGTGGCCTTTTGGTGATAAGTCTCTTTCATTCATTGTGCTTATTTATTTTTTCTAAAGTTTCTTTTGTCCTTTCAGTTTTTGGTTAAGTATCTTTGCTCAAAGGTTAAAAAAACAAAACAAAACAAAAAACTATCAGTGAACCATAGAGACATCTCATGCCTGACAATAGGAGTTTTTACCACTGTTTCTTCTCTTGGGCTTTTTATTTCATTTCTTATTGTGCTCCTTCTTCCTTTTAAACCTGATCTCACTTTGGCTTTTGAAAATTAACACAAATTTATGAAGAATGTGAATTTGATTTTGAAATATTGGGAATAAATGATTAGACAGGAAAAGCACTTGAAGTATTTTCTGTCACCACTATGCTGGCCTATTTATACTGATGTTTTCAATACTATTTTATTAAGATCCAGTTGATACTTAGGAGAATCTAGAAATGTCAGAAACTAAGGAGAATGGCATACTGCTAACGATTTTTTTCTTGAAAGTTTGATTTTTTAAAATAAACTTCTTGAGATCTAGCAAGTCAGCTATTTAGAAATCATTTATCTTTTTTAATATTATACTTCTTTCAATATAATGGTAGTTTTCCTTGATATTTACAGTGCCAGTTTAGAGAATTTGAACTCCATTGTTTGTTACAAAGCAAGGACCACAGAGATAGTATGAGTTGCAGTTCCAAGAGATGCAGATTTTATCTTCCACTCTTACTCTATGTCTCTGTGAAATTAGTTTTTTGGTGTCATTTCTTGACTATGGTATCAGTCAAGCAGTTTTGTTATAGGGGGCCAAAGTTGTAATTATATAGTTACAAGAAGAAAACTGAAAAAAAATTCCAGATGAGTTGTTTACATCATTTCCCTCTCTAGTCTTTACCCTCAAAGAAAGGGGAACCCTAATACTCTGACTTCTTAAAATCATGATTTTTTCTTGCCCATGCTACTTCAGAATTCTTTATCAAATGGGTTCACCAAAAATGTAGGATGGGTCTCAAGCTCCTTGCTGTGATGCCTAAATTGCTGTAGCCATTTCTAAAACTTTATCTAGATAGATGCTCCATATCTTCCCTGAGAGAATTTTGTCAATGTACTTGAATCATATAGTCAGTTATTTCTCAGGTACTGTTTTGCCTATGGAATTTTGCTTGTTTTGTACCAACTTTATAATTCTGTCACACATACAAACAAAATCATTTCAGTTCAGTCACTCAGTCGTGTCCGACTCTTTGCGACCCCTTGGACTGCAGCATGACAGGCTTCCCTGTTCATCATCAACTCCTGGAGCTTGCTCAAACTCATGTCCATCAAGTCAGTGATGCCATCCAACCACCTCATCCTCTGTCGTCCCATGGAAGTCCAAAAACAAAAAGAATGAATCCACATGTGTTTAGCATTTAAAATTTTGGAAACATTTTGATAACTTTTTACTTCATTTTACTTTTTCATTAAACTCATTAATTTTACTGTTGCATTTTTTATGATGTAAGTAAGGTGGCCATTATTATTCATTATTTAGTAAGTGGAGAGGAGAAGGCAATGGCACCCCACTTCAGTACTCTTGCCTGGAAAATCCCATGGATGGAAGATCCTGGTAGGCTGCAGTCCATGGAGTTGCGAAGAGTTGGACACGACTGAGCGACTTCACTTTCACTTTTCGCTTTCATGCATTGGAGAAGGAAATGGAAACCCACTCCAGTATTCTTGCCTAGAGAATCCCAGGGATGGGGGAGCCTGGTGGGCTACCATCTATGGGGTCGCACAGAGTCGGACACGACTGAACCGACTTAGCAGCAGCAGCAAGCAGTAAGAAACTAAAAATTTTGGCAGAGAATTTCAAGGACTTGCAAAAAATGGTGTACCTTATTGTGATATTATAGCTAATAATAAATAATTACATGTTATTAGAACTCAGATTTGCTTACATGCAATCTTTTTTTTCTTCTGTTATTTATTACTATGGATAATGATTATGTTGATATATCCTGTCATTGTGAGACCTTTAATATTAAATTCTCATTTGTGAAGTAGTAATAGGACATTTGTTTCAGTAATAGCAGGGGAATTTTAGATTTATAAGTAGGAGTTACCTGACAGTGAACATCATGGAACCATGAAAGAAATGACGTTTAGAAAATAGACAGTTTTTCCCAGAAGGGTACATAATTGTGTATGTATTAAAATGCACAGCTATTTTCAAGAAATACTCATTTTCTTTCTTTCTTTTCCACTCTTCCATTCCTTTCCCTCCAGAAATCCCTAAAGTGAATATTTGTTTTCAAATGGTTATCCCCATTTTACCTCTCATAGAGGTTTGCAGAACCTGACCTAGATTATACTAAACAGGAACTAAAATATTTCACATAGCTTCCAACTGAGATTGTGTATATGGGTAAATGTTTACTTAAAGTGTGTGTGTGTATGTGCGTATTTTACTTCGTAATATTTACAGTTATTTCCAGAGTTTCTATTGTAAGAGTATTAAATTCAAATAAAAGATCAGTTTTAGTTATTTCAGTGGAGTAGAAAAAACTTCATTCACATACTCATACATATTGCTATAAGTTTCATAAATTGTAAAAATTAGGCATCATACCTGACAAAATATTTGCTCTAATTTTCAAATTATTAAAAAAACTATGAACTATGCAGGAAGATGATTTGGCTAAGGAGGGGCTGGACAAGTGATTCAAGTATGTGGTGTGCACACATTTTTTGGTAAAATGAAACATACTGAATAGAACTGTTAATACACAGGCTGTAGCATGTAGCTGTTGAGAATGTAAGCTTGGAAATCATATTGGTTAGATTTGAATTATGGTTCAAAAACAAACCAATCATATGTGAAACCTTAGATAGGTCATTTAAACTCTCTAACTCTTAATTTCTTAATCTAGAAAAAAGAGATAATAGTAACTATTTCTTAGAGTTGATTTAAGGACTAAATGTGTAAATACATATAAAGAGAATAGTAAGCTTTCTTTTTTTTTTTTAGTTAGTTTTATTTTGTTCCCTATTAACATGAGTCTCAAAGTTTGACTGTATTTTCCAGGCCACCTGATGAGTGTCCTGACTCGCATTCTAACTTTGGTCCGTGAAATGGTAAAAAGGAGTTAATTTGTAAATGTGCATTCTGTGATTTTGTTAGCATGTGTATGAATTTTTGATAGCTATATACTAATATTTTAAAGCTTAAAATGTCATACATTTATTATGTTAATAATTTCCATGGGTCAGGAGTCCAGGCAATGCTTAGCTCAGTATCTTACAAGGCTACAGTCAAAATATTGGCTAGACTGCATTTTCCTTTGGAGTTCAGAGTCTTCTTCCAAACTTACTGGGCTTTGGCCAAATCCATTTCATTGCTTTTATAGGACTGAGATCCACAGGTCCTAGAGGTTATCCACAGTTCTCATCGATGTGGCTCTCTCCATATACAGTTCACATAATAGTAGCTTATATCTTTAAAATTAGTAGGAGAGTTTCTACTAAATGTTAGAAAAATAGAGTTATATATCTATGTGTGTGTGTATATAGTAACATAACCATTGAAATAGCATCCTACAACCTTTGCCAGATTCTGTTAGCAGCAAGTCATAGTCCTGCCTGCCTGCAAGGGGAGGGACTTATATAGGGCATAAACCTGGGGACCACCCTAAAGTTTATCTGCCACAGCATGTTAAATTTCTTGATTTCAAATTAATTTAAACTATCATTTTATTTTTTTAATTATGTAAGATTTAATAAAAAAGTAACATTGTCACTAAGTCTAAAATTTTATCCTCAGTTCTTCATATGGTATAAGTTTCAGTGGGCCATTCCTTTCTGCCTAATATTGATCCATTAGTTTAAGCTGGCTAACCACCAGACTAAAACAGCATTCCCTGGTACTCTGAAAAAACCCTGGTATCCACCATTTTCTCCTCATTGCACTGATATGTACACCTTGAACTTGCCTGACACTTGCCCACGTCTTTGCCAGTGTATATCCTATTGTTTCTTTTCCTTTGTCTTCGGTAAATGTAAAGCACATTTACATCTCTGCCTCTTCCATTACATTTGTCCTGTTTCTTTCCTCCTTTTTAGCCAATTCAAGACTTTTCCTGATAATATCATGTGTGTATCACCTGTAGCCTTGCATATAATCATATCTTAAGAAACATTCACAAATATTTGAAAAGTGAAAGTGAAAGTTAACTCAGTCATGACTGACTCTTTGTGACACCATGAACTGTATAGCCCTCCAGGCTCCTCTGATCATGGGATTTTCCAGGCAAGAAGGGAAGCTCAAATATATGAAATACCTCCTTAATTAAGAGCAGTGGTCAGTTTGAGAATCATATTTTAAAGGATGGTTTTTATAAATTATCTGCTCTTACATTGACTCAGTAATCTGAAGTGTATCTCAGATCTTAAGTGTAATCTTAAGTGTATTTCAGTAATCTTAAGTGTGTCTCTTAAATCACCTCTAGGAATCCAGTACAACTTGTATGTTTGAAACTGATTGCACATGGGAAGAATGTGAATCTTGGGGTCCAGAGGGTGAGCTGTGATAGGCAGCCTTTAAGATGGTCCTTAATGATCACCATCTCCTGGTTTTCATACAACTGTATTTTTCCCTCCCACATGTACCTTGTTTCTTGTGGCCAGTTGACTAGAATATGGTACAAGTAATAATATATTGCTTTTCAGATTGAGTTATACAAGATATTAGGACATCTGTTTTGGATGTTCTTTCTTGTTTCTATTTTTTTCTCTATCTCTTTTTTCTCTTCCCCCCCTCCCTTGTTCCTTCCCCTTTCCCTTCTTTCTTTCTCTCTCAGTCTCATGACTTGCTCTAGGGGAGGATACCTGACTTGGTGAGGTCCATGTGGTGAGGAACTGTTCCCTCTGTCCAGTAGACAGGGAGGAACTATCAGTAACTGCATCTTCTTGAGGAAGCCTGAGCCTAAACCACCTAGCTGAACTACTCCTGGATTCCTGATCCTCAGAAACTGTTTGACATAATGATTTTTATTTTTTTGTCCAAAGCTGCTAAATTTGGAGGTAATTTGTTATATAACAGTAGATAATGAATATATTATATACTACCCCTGAAAATTATTTCCACAAACTTCATTACTATTCTGGACTTGGCAGGAAATACAAAGATTAATATAGTATACAGGTATACTGAATATGTGGTCTCTAAAGTAAGTGCCGTGGGGAAGGTATGCATGTTTATGAGAAAGAGGGCTTAAGTGAGAAATCTTTAGATTTCACCTTGAATACTGATTTTATAATACTCAGAGGCCTCTTCTAGTCTCCTGCTGCTTGAGTACATCAGTGTTGGAGTGTCAGGACTGGATAGATCTGGGTGCTAGTCTGGTGCTGATTCTCTTTTAGAAGAGCTGTTTGAAATAGTTAAAAAACAAACAAGCAAACAAAACAACAATAACAAAAACTCTTACCTTTACAGAGTCTGTGCTTTTAGAATCTATTCTGCTAATCTATCATACTAGCTTCCCATCGTTCTCCTTTAATGTCTTTACAGAGTTGTGAAGAAAACATCTAGATATATGTATACATATGTGGGGTTCAGTGCTTTGAAATGTTTAAGTTAGAGAAATAATTCATTCAGTCTCCAGGAAAGTGAGTTAAGAAGTATGTATCAGCAAGTAGTAGAACAAATCTTTGTATAAATTCACATTAAACTGTCATTCCGAATTTTCTTCCTATTGATTATTCTGTAATGATAGAACCTGGGCAAAAATACAGCATTATATATTTTTTAATTTTAAAAAAATTTATTTTTTAATTGAAGGATAATTACTTTACAGAATTTTGTTGTTTTCTGTCAAACACCAACATGAATCAGCCATAGCTGTACATGTGTCCCCTCCCTTTTGACCCTCCCTCCCATCTCCCTCCCCATCCCACCCTTCTATGTTGATACAGAGCCCCTGTTTGAGTTCCCTGAGACATACAGCAAATTCCCATTGGTAATCTATTTTACATATGGTAATATAAGTTTGCATGTTACTCTGTCTATACATCTCACCCTCTCCTCCCCTCTCCCCATGTCCATAAGTCTGTTCTCTATGTCTGCTTCTCCCATTGCTGCCTTGCAAGTAAATTCATCAGTACCATCTTTCTAGATTCCATATATATGCATTAGTCTATGATATTTATCTTTCTCTTTCTGACTTCCTTCACTCTGTATAATAGGCTCTAGGTTCATCCACCTCATTAGACCTGACTCAGATGTGTTCCTTTTTATGGCTGAGTAATATTCCATTATGTATATGTGCCACAACTTTTTTATCCATTCATTTGTTGATGGACATCTAGATTGCTTCCATGTTATAGCTATTGTAAATAGTGTTGCAATGAACATTGGGGTACATGTGTCTTTTTCAATTTTGGTTTCCTCAGGTATATGACTTGGAGTGGGATGGCTAGGCCATATGGTGGTTTTATTCCTAGTTTTTAAAGGAAACTCCATACTGTCTTCCATAGTGGCTATATCAATTTACATTCCCACCAACAGTGCAAGAGGATTCCCTTTTCTTCACACCCTCTCCAGCATTTATCATTTATAGACTTTTTGATGATGGCCATGCTGACTGGTGTGAGATGATTTTTCATTGTAGTTTTGATTTGCATTTCTCTAATAATGAGCAATATGAGCATCTTTTCATGTGTTTGTTACCCATCTGTATGTATTCTTTGGAAAAATGTCTGAAAATACAGCATTATATTTTTTACAAAGGGAAAAATAGAAACTGGTTCCTATAAAAAAAAAGGAGAGTTTACATTTGTAATATCAAATTTATGGCCTGGAGTGATCCACTAGTAAAATTTTTGGTACCATTATACAAAATAGCAAAATATGGATTTTAACTGGCCTGCTTTTCACTTCCACTGAACATTAAATACATTTTTAATGGTCTTATTTGCTGGGAAGAGCACCATTACAATAATTTGCTTTTTACAGCCTATATCAAATATGAACCAGCATCACTTATTACAAAGTTTGTGCTTTGGGAGGCATTTTCATGACATCTAACAGTACTGCCCAACATTTCTTGGAATTAGTCTTTAATCATATCATTTTCCAAAATGAGTTGTTGCTCATACTTACTGATTGTTTTGTGGTTAAACTAATCCACCAACTATATTTAAAATGTCATACAGATTTATAAGGAAAGGTCCACTGAAACTACTGCTATATTAGTAATCACATGAAAATGTTATAGAACTGCTATGCAGCTTGAGTGTTTTCAGTTTTTTTTTTCCCCTCTATGATATCCAGGGGGTGAATATGAAACTTCATTTTTAACTATTGGCATTTCAAGTTTTTACTATTATCTGCTGGAATACAAAGAACTGTTACTGTAGGTGTCATGTGAAATAAAGATAGAGTCTGAAGCCTACTTTAGCTGTTAGCCTTATTAAGGAGTTCTTCATGTGTTGAATCCAGCACCTGGTCTTGTGTAAGCTATGCTGTGAGAGCCTGGGGAGAGCTTTCTTTCTCTTTACTTTGGCTTTATTAAGACTCTGTCACATTTTCACTGTTGCCCTACCTCATCTAACTTTCTAGCTACAACTCACAGGACAGTAGGTCTAATATAGATTGACGCCTTTGTCTGAAGACTGATTGAAACTTGTGTCTTAGAGTTGCTAATGCTCACTGAACCATTTTATTGAAGATAAAGTAAATAAAATAGATTGCCATATGAGAATTCTCTGAAATCAAATGGAATAATTTGGCAGGTTTAAGCCCATGAAGAAGGCAAAGCAGTGAAACAGATGTGAATACTTTTTATGCTCAGTATATCAAGGGGAAAATATTCTTGTTATATTGGGCCTAAATTTTCATTCTTATTCATACAATTAAATGTTAAGCATAAGTCTCAATTGGCCTATTATTTTTGGTCTTAAACAAGGGGTCCTCATATGAAAGTAATATGAATAATAACTTTTAAGACTATAATATTGTGGTGATTTTTTTCTTTGTCTTTTTCTCACACTTAAGCACAGGAATCAGTAGCATTAGAGAATTTAATAAACAACATAAATGAATGAATTTTATAAAATGCACTCTAGAATCTTAAGGTTGGAAAATAATAATTCAGTTCAGTTCAGTTCAGTTCAGTCACTCAGTCGTGTCCGACTTTTTGCGACCCCATGAATTGCAGCACGCCAGGCCTCCCTGTCCATCACCAACTCCTGGAGTTCATCCAAACCCACGTCCATCGAGTCGGTGATGCCATCCAGCCTTCTCATCCTCTGTCGTCCCCTTCTCCTCCTGCCCCCAATCCCTCCCAGCATCAGAGTCTTTTCCAATGAGTCAACTCTTCTCATGAGGTGGCCAAAGTACTGGAGTTTCAGGCAAATAATAGTAAACCTTACTAAAAGATGCTACCAATCTTGACCATTTTATTCATTAGTTAAGAGTGTATGTTCACATGAAAACAGCCTTTTTGGAAAACTGTCCTGTGATTTTTTTTTCTCCTTTGAATATGTGTTAAGTTTATATTGATAATTTTAAAATATTTGTTTTGTATATATTGTCATCTGAAATAATCTTGGGGAGGGAAAAAAGAAGCCGGAGTAACCTCAGCATCTAGAATTCCATGAGATTTTAATGAAAATAGCATATGATACCATGATAACATGTATTGACATATTTAATTTGTAAAATACAAGGATCTGAGCACTTATGTGAAGACATGTGGAAAATGTGATGGAGGGAAATGAAGATCTCGTATTTGATTGCCTGGGTCAGATTAAAAGTAAATATTTATAGAAGAAAGATCAATAAAAGGGTTTTGTTAGAAAAGTTTCTGAACTTGCTAATTAAAGACAGCATTTCTCTTCAACATTATAAAGAATCTGTCACATTAATACTTTCTTCTGTAATTTCTTTTGTGGTTTCTCCATATTCAAGGTAACTTCAGTTTATGCCCTTTTTAAATATTTAGTTCATTTTAAAATTTTTTGCTAATACATTTCATTCATTTGTTTCTCAGGTAATGATTCATGCTTAATTTTAGTTATAGCTATTAAGCACGTGTTTTTCTTGTCTCTGGGTACCCAGTAATTTTTTCAGTTCTTACAACCATGCCATAGTGATTTCAACTGTCATCAGTTAGATGCAAAGTATATATGACACTCTCATATTAGCAATAAACCATCTTAAAGAAATCTTTGATACTCTTTGACTTTTTAATTAATATTGCCAATTAAGAACTGCTATAATCTTAACCATAAATTTGACCCTTTTTCTTCTATAGGGTTCAGTCAGGGTTCACGGTGACTCTGATGCTGTGCAAGGCTGAATAGGAATAAACATATTTCATGTTCCCTTGTGAGTGAGCTCAAAGAGAAGTTACTGCATTTCAGTTTTCCTTGTATATTACAGCTAAAAATATAATCATTTGTCCAATGATTATTAAATAATTTTATATTCTTTAGAATTTTATATTATTTATGCCCTTATATTTTATATTTGTTTTCTTCATTGTTATAGTATGTGCATATTTCTCTCTGATTAACTAAAAATGTTAAAGTTCATTGCTCTATCCAGAACTGCATCTCGTTTACTCTAGACTCCAACCATTTATCTCCTTTGACATTTTGATTTTCAATATGAACTTGTCTTCAAAAAATCAAATGTAGAGAAGTTTCTTTAAAATGAGAGCATTATGCTGAGACTCTGAGAAACCTTTAGTCCCTTTAAAATATATTCTAGACATTTAGCAACATGCCAAACTGCAAATGAGAGGAAGTTGTAATAAAGGAGTGTATTTAGTGAGTCTCTTTCTGATCCCACCCTTGATTTTGTTATGCCCTACCTTCTCTCTAGTTATCCTTTGTTCCTTTGCATTTAATTCTAATTTTCAAGTTCTGATCAACATCCCAAAGAATGGGTATTTCCCCTTATCTATAGAACCTAGCATTTGTATACTTCTCTGTGGGCTTCCAACTGATTTTAGAGTCAGCTCATGGAAGGTCATTAAAAGATCATATCACTCATTACTGAATGGCAGTATTTGAAAAGTTAAAACATTTGTGAATTGTGTGTTAGGAAGCAGAGATAAGTTTCTGAGGCTGGTGATTAGTAGAAGTTGATCCATAACTTACTCTTTCTTATTGAGTTGTAACTCTAAATTTCAATTACTATCATGATTACTTAACATATTTATTGACTGCTATTTTGCACATTACTTCATATTTTTATCTTGTTAGCTAATCTAAATGTTCTTTAGGAATTTCCATGTTGTTACAATGGTTGGCAGAATGCATATTTGCATATATGCAAATATGAATCATTCAAGAGAAATGACAGTATACAATTTTACAGTCACAGCATATGAAATCTTGATGGTAAAAATGTATTGACTTATTAGAAATTTATGTATGTGTGCATGCTCAGTCATGTCCAACTCTTTGCAACCCCATGGACTATAGCCTGCCAGGCTCTGTCCATCAAATTTTTGAGGCAATGATACTGGAGTGGGTTGGCATTTCCTTCTCCAGGGGATTTTCCCAACCCAGGGATTAAACCCTCATCTCTTGTGTCTTCTGCATTAGCAGGCAAGTTCTTTGCCACTGAGCCATGGAAGAAGTCCTAGAAATTTATATAGATATTCTAATATTAATTTACTTAATGCATACTGATAGAGAACTTCCTATTGCCAAATACTTCTGTACATTATTTTAAAATAGTTAATCAAAAGACTTGAACTAAAAGTTTTCTTTTTACTTACCCAGATTATGTGATGAATAAATAATTGGGAAGTTTGCCTCTTGTGACATCAACACATAGGTATTATTACTGTGTGATTTTAATGTAGCAATGAAATGAGCTAAACCATATTAACTCACAACTTTAAGAAGAGGTACTATAATCTCATTTTAAGATGGAGAAACAGATTTAATTAGTAATTGGTAAGGATAGAGTCAGAATTTAAGCTGAGGCAATTTGGTTTTAGAGTTTATAAGTTTAGCCTGGAAAAAAAAAAAAAAGTTTAGCCTGGGAATTATTTTGGTGGATACTTCCTAAGGTCACTCCATAGTGAGTCACACTTTTGAATAATTCCCACCCCTTAAGTGAGGGCAGAACCTGTTGCTTATTTCTAGCCAACATAACACGGCACAGGTGGTGGAATAGTCATTGCCATGAATATATTATGTTATATAAGATTCCATCTTAACAGACTGGAGCAAGAGTTTATCCTGCTGGACTTGAAGAAGCAAGCTGATGTCTTTTGAGGGGACTTGAGAAATTGTCATGTGGCAAAGAACTGTGAGCAGCCTCTTAGGAGCTGAGGCAACCTCTTCCCTACAGCCAGCAAGAAAATGGAGCCTTCACAAAAGCAAGGAACTGAACTGTGCCTTTTGTCACATGAGCTTAGAGGAGAACCTGGAGCTCCAGGAAAGTACACACTCCAGCCAACACTTGGCGAGAGTCTGAGCGCCAGTTTATCTGTTCCAAGACATCTGACCTACAGAAGTTTTAGGACAATAAATACATGTTGCTTAAAGCTACTAGGTTTGTAGTAGTTTGTGGTAAATTTTACACAGCAATAGATAGTTATGAACCCATGAACAACATAGGTTTGAGATGTGTGAATCCACTTGTAAACTGGATTTTCTTCTGTAATGTGGTACTATAATAGTACAAAATTTGTGGTTGGTAGACTGTGTGGAGGGTCCATACCCCCACCGCCAGCAATTTTCCAGGGTCATTTGTAATACAGTTGTGAGTAGTTGAAATAAAATCCCATGTTGCTTGCTGTTAATAATTCTCATAAGTAATGTGGAACTTGAAATGATTTTTGAAGAATGTGGTTGAGCTGTTTAGAATTATAACTACATGACTGTGAAAAATCCTTTACATCTAAGAAAATCTGATTGAAGGTTACAGCATTTACGTTTGGGAAGATCTGAAGATATGTTTGGGAAAGAGATATCTATTAAAATTTTTCTGATGGCTTTACAAGAAATACCAACTAATAACAAAGTGAATCTGAGCATTATTGAAGCACTTTAATAGAAGGCTTGTTTGACCAAAGCACTGGAGGCAAGAATAACTTTTAAAGAAACATTCATCTTTCATGCCTGTTGGTAACCATCCCTAGCTCTCTTCTTGTAGATCACTTTTTACCTTTGTTTTATGTTTCCTTAATCTGGTCACCCTTTGCTATTTGTTTTATGCCTTATAAATCTGAAATTAGTATTTATCTTTTTGAAAATACATATTTTATCTCAAATTTTTGGATAAGTTATTGAGTTTCTTTACTGCACATGTCAAACAGTTGAAAACTTTGTGAGTTATTGTCATCAACAATTTAAAAAATAAGCTAATTTTAATCAAAACATGTAAAAGTGTAACGCTGACAACAGATATTGATGCTACAAGGGTGAGGAAGGTATATGATATTTTATTCAATCATTTGTTACTTTATACTTTAGAGCTCCAAGCTTTATCATACATGTATGGAATATCTTAATGAAGCTCTCTGATTGTTTAATAATTTTTAAATTATGATGATAAAAATAAATATAGCTAGATATTTAATAGAAGTACTTAAAATGCAGTTGTAATTCAGTAATTTAGATAATTAGGTAAGTGTAGTTAGGTACAGTAAATAACTGCATTTTAGTTTGTATGATAAGAAATAGGCACATGGATCTACTCTAAATTTTTAAAATCTCTCACTACAGGATTGTTTATGGTATTATAAAATAAGTGACCTAGTATTTATGACCACAGAAAGTAGCCTTTAAAAAACACTTTTGCTTCTATAGATCTTTAACTAATATGAGTGTCTAATTTTTACATCTTTAACTGTTTAGTGATCAACCACTTGGGGGATGGTGTATTTTTTTTTGTGTGTGGGGCTCAGTGTTGGACTGGAGAATAAGTAAAATATGTAATTTTTTTGAAAGTATCCTTCACTGTTATGTTTAAAATAGAATTTGTATGTGAAAATTCTGAGATTCAGATGATTTCTTTCTCTATGATCTGTGTTCTTTTAGAGATCCTTTGTCTTTACTGATTAAAGTTAACATTTTCCACATGTTCTTCTTAACCCATCTAAAGAAGTGGTTTGAAATGTTTCAATAACAACTTTACAAGCAAAATATTTAAAAATAGAAAACAATTCTGCAAGCTAAAAAGACACATTACATATACAGCCAATAGTAAGCTACATACCTCATATATATTTTATCTTGAAATATTTTATGTAATTTTTCTTATGCCCTTTTATTCTTTATATCTTTTAATATTATTGTTTATATCATTAATATGAAAATGAAAAAATGCAATGTTTGACCTCATTTGACTTTTTTGATGTTCAATCAGTTAAAAGTTTGTAAGACATTTAATTGCCAAATGGTATGATTATTATTCATATCATCATTTGATATATAATGTCAACTGAATTGCCTCCCTGGAGTGCACTGTGTTTCACAGATCAATAGATTTACCAAGAGCTTGAAGGAGAGCTTTAAACATTCATTGAAAAGAAGGAAAAATATATCCCTCTTGTAAAATGGCTTATGTAGTCATTTTATCAGCTTCATAATTATTTTATTTACTTCTGTGAATAAATCTCCTTGTAACAATAGTTTTAGAGTATTAAAGCTCCCTTAACCAAACTAAATTGTAGTGTTAATCAGATTTATTTTACTCAAGTGCACTGAAAACTGTATAACAGAAATACAGAGGCAGATTCCTTGAATAAATACTGCTTCTGAGATTTATCCGGAATAACTCCCATTTAAAATACAGTTCTCAATATTCTATACCTTCTCCTTTAATAATTCATATAAAAGCATCATCTTATGTTATTAATATGTCCAGTCCTTATTTGTTATGAAGGAATTGCTATAGTGAGAGTTTGTGGATTAGAAGGGCAGTTGTTCCTTCTTCCCCACCCCTTAGATGCTCACCATCCCTGATAAAGCAGCATGCACATCAATCAGTGCTGTTACATTAGTTCCCCTTACTCCCAAGTGCTACAGGCCAATAGGGCCAAGACATGCTGTGCACACGGTGGGTATACAAATGTGCTGTGCTGAGTTGCTCAGCTGTGTTTCCTTCTTTTCAGGAACAGAATGCTTCGGTTTTCATTGTTTGTGAGGTTTTATTGTTTCCAAGATCTCCCAGTGGGGCAGATCTATGTGTGTTTGTGTATGTGTGTGTGTGCACGCGCAGACGCTGTGCTCAGTTGCTCAACTGTGTCCAACTCTTTGCTACTGCATGTGCTGTAGCCCACCAAGTTCCTCTGTCCATGAAATTTTCCCAGCAAGAATACTGGAGTGGATTGCCATTTCCTCTTCTAGGGGGTCTTCCTGACCCAGGGATTGAACCCACTTCTTCTGTGTCTCCTACCTTGGCAGTAGATCACTGAGCTACCTGGGAATCTCATATATGCATTGCAACTAATGCTGAGCTGTGGAAATATGACACATTTAATACATCATCCTTCCAGGTTTCTCACCTAAAACACAGCCCTGAGCAGTGGACCAGGTGAAGACAGGATAGGGTCAGGGTCTTGCATTCTTGGTGAATCTGTTAAGAACTGTCGGAGGGCCAGATACTCATAAAGGAATGTCTTTCTACCCCTGCACCCTGCACTGTGTCAGTGTCTTATTATTATCCACAAATTACATAAACTCTGTGGCTTAAGACAACACTATTTTATTATCTTATAGTTCTGGAGTGTAAAGTACGAAATGGATCTCACTGGGCTAAAATCAAGGTGTCAGCAAGGTTGTGTTTCTTTCTGGAAGCTCCAGGGGGAGAATCTTTTCCAGCTTCTAGAAGCCATTACATTCCTTGGTTCTTGGACCCTTTCCATCTTCAAAACCAGCAATGGATGGTTGAGTGTTTTCATGTCTTATCATTCTGACATTGCCTCATCTGCCTCTTTCTTTCACATTTAAGGATTATCTGATTACTGTATGCCTGCCAAATAATCCAAAATAATCTCCTTATTTTAAGGTCAACTGATTAATAAACTTAATTTTCATCTATATGTTTAATTCTCCTTTGTAGTATAATGTAATAGGTTTCATGGCTTAAGATGTGGGCATCTTTTATGGGGGAAGGCTTTATTTTACTTACCACATATGCAGTCTTCGCTTTTGGTGACTTTTTATGAGTTGCCTATGTTACTGGCCAGTCTGATGAGTCTGACAGAGGTTGAGATGAAACCACTTAATTTGTCTTATAAAGCATGCAATTAAGGCTACTGTTAATATGATTCCAAGCAGCATGGTAAGGACAACCTGCAGTATTGATCTCACTTATGCCCCCAGAGCCCTGGACTTAGCCAATTTTAAGTAAATACCAAGAACAACTAACAGGTCTTATTTTAATCAGTCAAGATAAGTATAAGACCAGTCAATTATCCATTATAACCCACACAAGGGAGTTTGGACTGACATGCTGATCCTAGGTGTCATTACCAATTATTACAGGGGAAAACAAATGAGCCAATGGAGAGAGATATCTATGACTCTTTTTCTCTCACATAAAAACATATTACTGAAAGCGGTTTCTCCTCTTTGAGATGCATTGCTAAACTTTGGATCACCATTTCACTTTAGTATGGTTTGGTCACATGGGCAAGGTCACTGACTAGCTGTGGCTTTGATTGCCATGCACTGTGTAACTCAAGGCCAGTAGGTATCAGAAAAATCATATGGACTTATATTGGGAAGGTATAAGTAAGGTTTAAGGATCAAGAAGCATTAATTATTCATCCCCTCTCCCACCCCCTGGAGATCTAAAGTGTTCCTTCCCCAGTGCCTTCATAGTCCACTCTAGGAACCTCGGTGAATAGTATATTCTACCCAGTGGTTGTTGTACTTATGACCTAGGACTATGTTGACTCAACTATAGCATGCAGGAGACTGACCTGCAATTAAGTTTGAATTCTCTCGGTCCCCTCATAACTGGGTTGCCGCCTGGAAGGTATACTAATCAGTCCAATCAGTTGGCTGAGGTGGAACTGAAACAGTGCCACTGTAATCTGAAAGTGTCAGCGGCAGTGAAGTACCAATAGACAATGTGTCATTGGGATACTAATATGTGTGTGCTAAGTTGTTTCAGTCATGTCCAACTCTTTGCAACCCTATGGACTGTAGCCTGCCAGGCTCCTCTGTCCATGGGATTCTCCAGACAAGAGTGCTGGAGTGGGTTGCCATGCTCTCCCCCAGAGGACCAGAGGACTGCATCTCTTATGTCTCCTGCATTAGCAGGTGTGTTCTTTACCACTGGTGCCACTTGGAAAGCCCAGGATACAGATGGAGTAAGCTTATTTCCCATTATAGAATATCCAGGTTCCCTGGGCTTAGTGATCTTCTATAATGTAACTGCTGTATGTGCAGTTGTCACTTGACCCTCTTTACATCACTCTGTGAAAACTGTAGCTCAAGAAACTGGCTAACTTTGTAGTTTTCATGTTAGAACTTTCACAATTCTTGACAAACACTATGTGAAATGTGGCCTCCTGTACTATCACCACACCAATGGGTCAACTTTTGGCCAGTGTTGAAAGTCTAGCATTTAACTGCAACTTTTATATAAGAAGCGTAGAGTACTTTATTCTGTGTCCAGTTTATGATGGTGGATGTACTGCCATGTGTGGTATGATGACAGTTCTGAGTGGTGGTAATCTGGCTGCTGCATCTTGATTCCAGTTGGTCCCATCAGAGAACAAGTTCTTATTGTGGGCCTCCATAGGAATGACCCAGGCTATATAATCAGCAGCCACAGTTCCCCACAGTCTGCAGCCCTGGAGATAGGTTATCTTTAACCTGCCAATCTAGTCTTTTAGGTGGCAGACCATACAGTTGGGTAATTGACAACAGTCCAAGATTTAGAAAAAATGTAGCATGGCTCATCAAGGGGAGTTTGGGTTGGGTCTTCAAGGATGACCTTTAGTTCTGCCCACTGAGCAGAGTGAATGAGCAGCAGTAGCATAAGGAACATCATCAGGTTTCTATTTCGCCAGAGTATAAGTGGAACAGGTCAGGGTGTTTAGAGAAATCTCTGTGAATTGAAGGAACCATTTAGATAGCAGCTTTATTTTGGGTGGAGGGTTGGGGAGAAAGTTTCACCCAAAGTAGTAGCTGCCCTTTTTCATGTAAAACTGAGATATAGGTAGGAGCAGGTGAGCTGGTTCTTGAATGTACATTTCCATTTGATTGGAGAGATCTGTCCATTCCTTCCTACCTTAGTGCTTCTTGGTTTCTTTCAAAAAGCATGGGAAGGGTTTGGAACACAGCCCATTAGTGTCAAACCACCCGAGCAATCAGTGCTGGGCAGTTTTCTCATAGTCCAGTAGGATTACTGTGACACTCTTTAGGATGAATATTTCTTATTCATCTTTGTATCCCTGGTATACCAGTGTATTCCCTGGTACAGTAATAGTGCATTAAATTATACTCTGTATGATATATAGGAAGTACTTAATAGGAAATAGTTGCTGAAAAAATGAATAAATAGATCACATTATAAATTTGGAAAGAAGTTGTGTTGGCAGTTAATATGTCTATAAAATAAAGAGAATGATTTTTATCAATAATGTGCTGTCTGCCCCATTTATTAGCAACAGCTGTATGTTCATAGATGGGCTTCAATACTCTACTACAACAGTTAGGAAAATGGATTAAGTCAAGTTGCTTTCTGTTCCATGTATAGTTATCATATGGATAACTAGTGTTTAACTTCTCTCATTTATTACTGCTTACTCCTGAAGAAGTACAATGTGTTTACAAAATAATAAGCATTATTAAACATCCTAATAGTTGCCACAAAAATCTGACAGTATCTTTGGCAGCAATGTACATATACTTTCACTTCCTAATACTGAAAAGGTTGGTATGGGTTATCATCCTTGTTTTGTAGTGGCATTCCCCAAACTCCAGGTGGCATAATTGTACAAATTTCCCCTCTGGGGATTTTATAGGCAGTTCCCTGGGTAACATAACAAACAAAGTTATGTTCATTAAGCAAGTAAAGTGATTTGGGTAATCATGTTCAGTTCATTTTCTGGTGTATCTAATTTAATATTAATGAGTACCCATTTTATAAAGGAGCATAAAGTTAAGTACTGCCAAAGCCTACACAACTAAAGTCTTTCAGTTAATAGCTTCTGTCCTTTTCACTAGGTCTGAGTTATTCAATCACTTTCAGTTGATGGAACCATGTGATTGACATTAATGTCAACCATTATGTTTTATGAAGGATTATATTCTTGGCTAGAGTGTTTTGTACATCCCTATGAGCTATGAACTTTACTGAATTTTTCTTTCTTCATTTTGTATGTAAAAGTCACCATGCACATATATTGATACATGAATACAGCCAATTCTCATTACTCACAGTAACCATGTTCTGTAAAGTCACTTCAAGCTCTGAATTAGCAAATGCTGAATCATTGCTCCTAGAGGAAATGCAGAGTTAGGTTCCTGTGAACTTCTGGTCACAACATTATCATCAGTTGATCAATACATAACCTTATTTTATGTGTTATTCTGTTTAAAAACACTTTATTGAATATATACTGTTGATTCAACAACATTTAATTAATTGCCAACATCACTATTAGCTCAGGTCTGAGCAAAGTTTATGTAACTAATGCACATATTTCCTTCAAAAGGCCCATCACAGCTTTCTTGGGTTAGGAACACTAGACAGCATTTCAAAAGTACACTTTGAAGCTATTTTAAACAGTGTAATCACTAATAAAAGCATAAATAGGGCATTGCATAGACCACTAAAAGGACGTTTGTTTAGAGTACAAGAGCAGGAAGAAGAAGACAGAGTGTTACCTTGTTTGACCTCAGGTAGTAATTACGCATGTCAGGGAAATCAGATGTTTTGCTGCTCCATGCATGTCTGTGAAGGACTATGACAGTGCTATGAGCATTAATTTGGGTTACAAATAAACTTTAGCACAGAGGTGAATTTGGAAATGTGAAATCTATGAAAAATGAGGAATAACTGTGAATAATATAGATGTGTATATATCATTCCTATATATATAGAAATGATATATATGTGTATATATATTAAGCCTATGTATATATATAGGCTTCCTGGGTGGCTCGGTGGTAAAGAGTCTGCCTGCCAATGCAATGAGATGCAAGAGACACAGGATCGATTTCTGGGTTGGAAAGATCCCCTGGAGGTAGAAAAGGCAATTGTGTGCTAAGTTGCTTCAATCATGTCCAACTCTTTGCAAGCCTATGGACCATAGCCCATCAGGCTCCTGTGTCCATGGGATTCTCTAGGCAAGAATACTGGAGTGGATTGCCATGCCCTCCTCCAGAGGATCTTCCCAACCCAAAGATCGAACCTGAGTCTCTTAAGTCTAGTGTGTTGGCAGGCAGACTCTTTACCACTAGTGACACCTGGTGTGTGTGTATGTGTGTATACATAAATAGATATAGTTATATGATATATATATATATATATATATATATATATATAGCTAAAAATACTTTTTGCAAAAGACATGCTGCTTCTATTCTCCAGAAGCATGTTTTGAACTGATGTGTTTATCATCATATATGCTGAGCATATACATTGTGATAGGCACTGTTCTAGGCCGTGTGGATTCAGTAGTGAATTAAATAAAGTCCCTACTTTCGTTGAAATAACAGGATACTTTTTTAGAAAGTGAATAATATGTCAGATGATGATGACTGCCATAAGGAAAAATAAGGCTGGAACCAAGGATAGAGACTGATGTTGAGAGCTATTTCATATAAAGTGGTCAAAGAAGACCTAACTGATATGGTGGCCTTACAGTGGAGACTGGAGTTAAATTAAGGAGCAGGCCCTGTAGGTACCATATGTGAGGAAAGAACATTCCAGAGAGAGGGAACTGCAAGTGGAAAAGAGAGTTACATGCTTAAGGTGTCCGATAAGAGCAGAGAGGCCATTGTTGCTGAAGTACAGAGTGAGCTTGGACTTTAGGAGAACTCAGCAGGGGGCTATTTTAGAGTCTTCTAGGTAAGGACATGCAGCCTAACCATACCAAAACCTCTCTAATAAAACATATCTAGTTTAAAACTATTATCCTTTTCCCTCTAAATAAATAAATGGTCCTATAAATGATATAAGCACTTTGTTATTAGCAACTGATTTAAGTGCCTATCCCATTTCAAACTACCTTCCAGATCTATCCACAGAACTGCCCTGGACTTCCCTGCTTCTGTTTTCCTCTTAGTTTGGAAAACAAAAATGCAATTTCTAAAAGCTTGGTTTAATTTTTCCTGAAGAAGTGAAAGTATGTGTTTTCAAATACTTTTTCTGATGATTTTTAAATTAAAATTATATATTTTTGTCCTTGTCCCCATCTCCCCACCTCAGTCCTTTATCTTCTCCTACTATCTGGGTGCCGAGTGAGTTTTCTCCTTCTCTTTTCCTAATTCCTGCAGTTGTCCCAATGTATTATCTGTTAAAAGACAGTCATTAGAGTTAAAGCTCATCTTATCTTGGCTTGGCAGCAGGCATTTCTGAAAGTAAGCAATAGATTGAAACCAACAGTATTGAGATACTTTATGGCAGTGATTGGGCTTGAAAAAGTAGAGATGTTAAATGACACAGTGACATTCTAAAATTGTAGGATAATAGTTAACCTATATGGCACTTTGCTCGTAATAAATGTGTAGTAAATGCTTGATAATTAACTAAATGAATGGAAATGAATGAATCTTGAAAAATAAACAGTATGATAGTTTTACTCCGTGTGAGCTCCACTAAAATGCATACAGATTTCAGTTAGCTCTGTCTTCACGTCTGCCAACCTGCTTCGAGCAGCCGTCATCTCCTGCCTCTGTCGGCGCCACTGTCCTCTAGTTAGTAGGCATGTCCTCCTACATTCTTGATCACCTGTGTCTGTTTTCAGCACAGCAGTTAGATGCTTTTAAAGCCTAAATCATGTCACTTCATCATTAAAAATCTTCTTGGCCCCAGCTCTGCTGCCATTTTCTTAAAAGTAAAATGTAAAAACTTAAAATGGTCTACAAGACCATATACAATCCGAGCTCATATCTTACTACCCTCCCTCTTCTTTACTCTGGTTGTGCCACATCAACCTTCTTGCTGTTTCTCAAACATAGGTATGCCCTTTCCTCAGGGCCTTTACAATGGCTGTTCCCTCTGTCCGAGTTGCTCCTCCTCCAGATAATCTACATGGCTAACTTCACCTCCTCCAAGTCTTTGCTTAAATTTCACTTTCTCAATAAGGTCTTCCCTGACAGTCCTATTTAAACTTCCATTCTACAACCACATTGACTAATCACCTACATCCTTCTCTTATTTTTCCTATAATGTTTATCACCTTTTAGCATAGAATAAAATTCCCCATTTTTAAATTTTAATAACTCTCTTCATCCTCTGGTATGTAAGCCTATTTTAATTTGGGGGGCTCTAAAATCACTGCAGATGATGACTTCAGCCATGAAATTAAAAGATGCTTACTACTTGGAAGGAAAGTTATGACCAACCTAAATAGCATATTAAAAAGCAGAGACATTACTTTGCCAACAAAGGTCCATCTAGTCAAGGCTGTGGTTTTTCCAGTAGTCCATGTATAGATGTGAGAGTTGGACTATAAAGAAAGCTGAGCACTGAAGAATTGATGCTTTTGAACTGTGGTGTTGGAGAAGGCTCTTAAGAGTCCTTTGGACTGCAGGATCCAACCTGTCCATCCTAAAGGAGATCAGTCCTATTGGAAGGACTGATGTTGAAACTCCAATACTTTGGCCACCTGATCGAAGAGCTGACTCATTTGAAAAGACCCTGATGCTGGGGAAGTTTGAAGGCAGGAGGAGAAGGGGATGATAGAGGATGAGACGGTTGGATGGCATCACCAACTCAATGGACATGAATGAGTTTGGGTAAACTCCGGGAGTTGGTTATGGACAGGGAGGCCTGGTGTGCTGCGGTCCATGGGGTCTCAAAGAGTCAGATACGACTGAGCAACTGAACTGAACTGAACTGAACTGAACTGAATGTAAGCCTTGGAGAGGAAAAGTCTTTACTCAGGGATTTTTTTTTTTTCCTCCCTCTTGGAATGGTTCTCCTGGATCTAGACCCATTTGAATCCTACCTGTGATTCAAGTTCCAATTCAAGCATTCAGGTATTCAAGAATTCCTGGAAGTTCTTCCTCATACCCTGTCTTCTATTAATCACAATAACTGTCTTTATACTATCAAACATGTGCTCTTTTTCTTAGGAAGAGTAATAAAGAAAAATCTGGAAATGTGTTATTTTGGGTCCTGGAGCTAGTTTATTTTGATTTACACTAAATTAATTGAGCATTGTCTTATAGGGACTCTGATGTGTACATTTAAAATTCTGTTTTATAACTATTAATTCACTAACATTTTGCATTGCAGAGCCTAAAGTTGAAATCTTCAGAGTATTTATGTAGATGTCCACAAAAAGCTGCTTGTTTCTGTCAATAATGAAGATTTCAGATCTGGAGTCACATTCACATCAGAATTTTAGATCATAGCATCCTACTTCCTGTTCAGTAGAAGAGTACGTTGGGATCTCAAAAAACTTGTTAAATGTCCTGGACTGTTTGAGTCCAAGACTTGCATCTGATCATGGGCTCCAGGTCTCATAGTACATACTTCTTCGAGTCACTGTTTTTCAGCACTTTGCTCCCTTTATGTCACCTGTGTTGCATTGCTTGCCCTTGTATTTCCTGAGTACCACATGCCATTCCATATATTCACATTTATTCTTGATGTTCTGAAGAGCTTACCTCTTCTCTTTATCACTCTGCCTTCACAATATTGCTTAAACTATACTTCTTCTTTGATGTCTTCCCTGAGTAAAGCTAAATAGAATTTATGCCTACCACACACTTGTGTTCTTGTAGCATTTTGTATATTCTGCCACTGCTAGAGAACTACTTATTATCTGAGTCACTTTATTCTGTGTTCTTTTTTTCTATTTCCCTGCTCTCATGTCACCATATTGTGAATTCTTTGTTTTTACATTCTTGGCAGCACATTCAGTACTCATTCGCAGGAAGCTTTTAGATTTAGAGGCTAAAATTTTCTGGTTATTCAATTACTTCATCTTATGTAGCAGGAAGGACGTATGTATCCTTAAAATATTTGAAGACTCATTCTGAGCTTCTCTCATGAGTGCTCAACTCAACTGTTAAACATATCTGTCTTGGTAGTTGCTTGTTTCACCGTCCAGCACCTCTTCTTAGGTTATCTTGCACAATCTTGTCAGATTCACACAACGTATGAGGTAACTCCCTGCTCAGAGGCCACAGCCTTTCCACCCCAATGTTCTGAGAAAGCAGAACATTTCTAGGTCCTGGCACATTTGGAGCCTGCAAGAAGCAGAAGGCCTGGGGAACAAGGAAGGTAGGACCAGCCCAACCACTGATGATGTAAAGACCTCTGCCTCCGTGAGGTCACTATGCTTTGAAGGCACTACTTATTTTATTAGTATAAAACTTAAAATTGTAAGATGAACGACTTGCTTTGAATTATTTATCTGCTGTTTGAACATTTCCAGACAGAGGAAAGACTATTTGTTTTACATTTGTGTGACAAAAGAAATATGTTGATGGTCTCCCTACCTACACACACACACACACACACACACACACACACACACACACACACACACAAAGTAGGGAAGGGTAGATGTCCAAGAGTCTTGCTAGTTATGCATCATGAATATCTAGTGAGTTTTAAAATCAGTTTTCTCATTAAAAATAATTTTCTTTGTACTTTACCAGCAATTCTACAGCACGTCAATCCTTGGAACAGTATCTCATGATTCCTGAGCATTAGTCTCAACTTCCTTTTTCAGCAAAAATATGTGTAGAGTGGATAATGGAGAAATACATAAAAAAATAATTTCATCTCTCAAGATTTTTTAAAATTTATTTTTAATTGGAGATTAATTGCTTTACAATGATATGTTTGTTTCTGCTATACAGCAACTTGAATCAGTCGTAGTATACATATGTTTCTTCCCTCTTGAATCTCCCTCCCACTCCTAATCCCATCCCACCCCGCTAGGTTGTCACGGAGCACTAGGTTGAGCTCCCTGTGTTATATACGAACTTCCCACTGGTTGAGCTACCTGTGTTATATAGCAACTTCCCACTAGCTATTTTATATACAGTAATGTATATGTTTCCATGCTACTCTCTCAAGTCACCCCACCCTCCTCTTCCCCTGCTGTGTCCTTAAGTCTGTTCCCTAGGTCTGCCTCTATTTCTGCCCTGCAAATTGGTTCATCAGTGCCATTTTTCTAGAGTCCATATATATGCGTTAATATACAATATTTATTTTTTTCTTTCTGACTTACTTCACTCTGTATAATAGGCTCTAGTTTCACCCACCTCACTAGAACTTACTCAAATTCATTCTTTTTTATGACTGAGTAATATGCATTGCATACATGTATCACAACTTATTTATCCATTTATCTGGTGACAGACATGTAAGTTGCTCCTGTGTCTTTGCTATTGTAAAGAGTGCTACAGTGATCATTGGGGCACCTTTAGATGTTTTTGAAAGCTGGTAGGGCTGCAATGAAATGTTCACAAAACAAATTAAAACATACTGAAATTTATTCTAGGCACTTTTTGTATCCATTATTTTAAATTTCTCAAAAAATTTTCGAAAATAAGCACTTTTATTCACAATTTGCATGTGAGAAAGCCAAGACTTGGAGAGGCTGAATAATTTGTCCACAGCTAGTAAGTGGAGGAAGCCTGTGCACTTTTACTCTACACTAGGTTGATGGTTTTATTACAAGTTTAAAATAAATGCTGTAAGAGTTCAGAGAATTACTCTGTACAAAATCTCATTCTTTAAAAAGAAAAAAAAAGTTACTTTGTCTTTAAAATAGATAGGCACACAATATTAAAGTACATATGATCTCAGTAAATCTTAAAAATAACCCTATCAGATGTGTGTTATTTTTTTCTACTTTACAGACAAGAAATCTGAGACAGAGAGGTTAAATAAAACATCAGAAATCTACAAATTTTAAAGGTGGTGCTTGTGCTTGAAACCAGGTATTCCTAAGGATAGAGTCCACATTCTAAGGAATGTGGTTACTTTGTCTTAACAAACCTAGTATTCACACTTACCATATCAGACTTTAAATATCAGGTTTCTTATAAATTAAGTTTGTGCTGTAATATTTTTCATGTACTGATTTGGTTGTGTGTTCACACAAAACTATTTTCTTGTATGACATATATGTGTATTGGTATGTGAGGAAGAGGAAGAGTGTGTGGCTATTCCCCATATCTGATTTTTTTTTCTTCAAGCAAAATTAACTTCTATTGTTTAAAAAAATCGGTATCATAGATATCACAGTGTACCTATATGTGCTGAAAGGCATGAGTTCTTTGGTAGTATTGTACCCAAGTCATTAATATCTTTTGCTTAGTTTGTTCTATATATATATCCAATCAACTCTAATTTCTGCATGTATTAGTTCATATAGAGTATTTACTTCTATACATCAGGGCATGTCTATGTGTGTGATTTGAGGGGCATGTTTTCCTCATCTCTGAGTGTACTCCCTGGTGAGTGTAAACATATCAGAGCCACTCTTCACGCAATTACATTATCTATTTTAATTTTGCAACAGATATTTTCAAAATGGAATGGTTCCTATAAGCAGAAGTTAAACTATAATTTGAGTTTATCTGCTTCAGACTAAAATCAGCACAACAGTGTATCACCTTTGTGATACTGTTAAACATTTCGAAATCTTCTTTCCCATTGGTTTTCCTCACAGATCAATCCATTCATTTTATAAATTCAGAAGACATGAATTTTAGTTCTATTATTTAAGTATAAAAAAGAGAGGGAGGATGCAGAATAGATTTACATGTGACACATATGTATCTAGGGAGAGGATGGGTGGCCAAAAGTTCTTCTCCTCACTAGGGAAAGATATTATTCAAAGCAAGAGTTACAGTAATTTGTGCCTCCATGGAAGATATCATGTTGAAAAAGGGAACACCTTCCAATTTTCTAGTTTACCCAGTTACTCATTTTTAGAAGAAATAATTATTTTCCTGCCAGTTGATGATCCAAAAAGAATTACATGTCAGTATTCTTGTAAGTCAGTTTTATTTAAGCAGTGTGAAATACTAGCAATTAACTTAGAAATTTTCTCTAAAGAACAAGTATAATATAAAAATTCTGAAACTTTTTATTTTTAAATTGATCTTTGTTTAACGTTTTACTTACTCAAGTGACTTCACAGCTATTGCAACTAGGAAGCAGACTAAGAAGTTCTACCACTTTTCTACTGGCCAGCCCAGTGGATTCAAACTAGATGTTACCTGGTAAAGCTGAAGTTATTCTTCGAGGTGTGGAAATCTATACATTTTATCCTAAAAATCCTACCAATCATTGTGCTTATCAATATTTTAGAACTAAGGTTTTTTTCTGTATTACCATATGTCTGATTTTCAAAGCGAGAAATTGTGATTTGGGGGTCATCACAATCTTTGCACAGAGAATATGTTGTTAGAAATTTTTGTCACTGGAACCTTCCTTTAAAAAAAATTCAATATCATAAATCCTTCCAATTCTTCTACTGTCACTCTGGCTTTCACTTTTTCTTAATATTCATTTGAAAGGTACTTCTTTTATTCTTTTCCTGACCATGTCCCTGTGTTTCTTTATATTCAGATGCTATGCTCAGTGTTCTCTGAACCAGCCTGTGCTCACTGCTTGTTTATAAGTGCTCTCTGCACATTTTAAGCTTCCTTGCTTATTCTTTTTTTAGGGAAATTTGTTGCAGCCCATCAGGGCTCTGCTTCCCTTGTAGCTCAGACAGGAAAGCGTCTGCCTGCAATGTGGGAGACCCAGGTTCAATCCCTGGGTCGGTAAGTTACCCTGGAGAAGGAAATGGCAACCCACTCCAGTATTCATGCCTGGAAAATCCCATGGACTGAGGAGCCTGGTGGGCTACAGCCCATGGGGTCGCAAAAAGTCGGACATGACTGTGCAACTTCATTTCATTTCACTAGATTATTGCTTACTGATATTGATTAATCTCTTTTTTTCTCTTTTTCTGCTAAAGCTAAAAAAAGAAATCTGTTCTTTGCTATTTGTCTGTGCTGGTAATAATTTATCATAGATTATAAAATTCATTTGCAACAGAGAATTTATATTTTTTAGATTAAACTTCCAAGTATTCAACATTATGTAGTGATAAATTTAATACTTTACGAATTTACTAATAATGCTTACAACCTTGTGTTAAGGAAGGATGAGAACACTGGACAAAGAAAAAGTCAGATATCTGTGAATGTTCTTGTTTCTAGTACTATTTACTCACACTTTCCTAAATGTAAATTTATGATTAGTATATGAAATCCCTTGTAGGCTCTCATTTTTGTTTCATTGTAGTCTCTGGAATCTTTTTTTCAAAACATTTTGCTGGTAAGAAAGTAAAAAATACATGAAAAAAATGACTTTTTTTGTGTTGGTTAACACATCACATTTAAAAACATAGTTGGGGATATTGAATTAAAATCCAATAATTAAGATGGGTATTAAAAAATACTTGAAGCTTTTTTAACCAATTTTCTGAAAATACATATTTATAAACATTATATTTCTCTTAATTTAAAGAGTTAAACTCTAAAAGAGTGTGTTTTGTAGGTTTTAGTCAATTTTAAACTTTGTTAATAAGTAGTGGACAGAATCAAAAAGAGGGTGAAGATATGGAGAAAAATAAGGAAGCTGTAGTATTTTCTGTAAAGGTCTGTTCAGTTTCTATTAATAGTATTAACTTTTAATCTACCTTTGATCTATTTAGCAGATAAATTGAAGGAGCCAACATACCTATACTATAAAAAATTTAAAAATACAAGTTTCTGGAATGAATCATTATTTTTCTATATACTTAGACGTGCAGGAATTTCCCCCCATCTTCATGAAGGCCCACTATGTAGTATAGTGTATGAGCAGTAGCCCCATAACAGACAAAATAAAGCCATTTCTTGTAATATCTGTCAATGTGTGTTGAATAAATAACTCCAATGTGAAGTTCAATAAAAGCAATTTTAAGAGATACTGATGCATTACATTAAGTGAAAGTGAAGTCGCTCAGTCGTGTCTGACTCTTTGCGACCCCATGGACTGTAGCCTATCAGGCTCCTCTGTCCATGGGATTTTCCAGGCAAGAGTGCTGGAGTGGATTGCCATTTCCTTCTCCAGGGGATCTTCCCGACCCAGGAATCGAACCCGGGTCTCCCGCATTGCAGGCAGACGCTTTACTGTCTGAGCCACCAGGGAAGCCCGATGCATTACATTAGTAGTTAGAATTAGTTCATTCATGGTCTGGTCAGATTGAGATGTAAAATTTAGACTCTCTGGCCTGAGTAATGAATGCTGTATGTGTCATTTAGGCAATCCTCCATAAATATTATTTCTTTGAACTAGAATTTTGATAGGGATTAGATAGCTAAGAGTACAAACCATACTCTTTTGCAAGAAGGTAAGGTTCAGAAGTCATTTGTGGCTTAGGCAAATTATTTATAATAAAGAGAATATGTTGAAGTTTCTGTAAATTAAGGTGCTTAAATCAAACGTCTGTTTGAATAGATGGCCTCTGAACCCACCTAGTCTTCAGAATGGGTTTCAAAAGGATAAATAGGAAGAACAGAAGTCTTTTGGAAAAACATTTTAAGAATTCACTCTAAAGAAGGTGACTAGGGATTTAAGACCTTGAAGTTGGTCTCTATGATATAATTTGCACCCCCTAATGTTACAACTTTTACTTGTTTGGGGGCACAGAAAATACAGTCTCTTTTCAGGGTCTTTATGAATTTAGCCGTTTTTTCTCCAGTGTCTTTGTTGTTGTGTTAGTTGCTTAGTCATGTCCAACTCTTTGCAACTCCATAGACTTGTAGTCCACCAGGCTCCTCTGTCCATGGAATTTTCCAGGCAAGAATACTGGAGTGGATTGCCATTCCTGTCTCCAGGGAATCCTACCAACCAAGGGGTGGAACCCGTGTCTCTTATGTCTCCTGCATTAGTAGTAGGCAGCTTCTTTACTGTCTGAGCTACCAAAGAAGGTCCCAGTGTCTTTAGGTAAATAATAAAGTCAAAGTAAAGGCTGGCACTCTGTGATGTCTTCTTTTCAGTATTTTACCAGATAAAGGTAGGCCACTCGTTTTTCTCTGATCCTGGCCATAATAATCATGTAGTTCACAAAAATATTCAAAGCAGTCATCTCTAGTCAATTACCACAACCACAGATAAAATTTGAGAAAAGATTTTAGTAATGCTTGTTGTTTAGTTGCTAAAATTTAGTTGCTAAGTTGTGCCCAAATCTTTTGTGACCTCATGGACTGTAGCCCTCCAGGCTCAGTAATGTTTACTTTCAGGCAATTCGGTACTTAATGATCAGGTTAGGCACATGTTTTTAATGGATCCAAAAAAGCTAGAGATGATGTGGTTAGTGGTTTCTGTTAACCTGTATAGAGTACTTGAGGTTACCTGTCTCTCCTTTCTCAGGGACTTCATGTAAACATAGATTACTCTTACCCTGCACCTCACCTGTGTTAGTAATGACCTTTCATCCTGCAGGTCAGAGCTCAGAGAGTCACTTCCTTTAGGAGATTTTATGATTTCCCCAAATTTGATTAAATTTCCCTGATAAGCAGTCTCATTGAACTTGGACTCTCTCTTCACATCAGTGATCACAGATTGCAATTGTATATTTGTGTGATTATTAACTTTTGCCTGCATTTTTCATGAATGTACTGAATATGTCCATTCTTCTCCTCTGTCATCCAGGTGCTTGGCAGTAGTTGGCACACAGTAACTCAGATATTTGTTAAATTAATATATGAATGAATGAACAAATGAAGTACCAGTAAAATTCTCAAATTTTGATTTGTTAAACTTAGTCATCATCTAGTAAATGTTTTGCATCTTGGAGTTATTGCATATAAAAAAAAAAAAACAGTGTCAAGTATTTGCTGATACTGTGTAGGTTTATCAGAGAAGGCAATGGCACCCCACTCCAGTCCTCTTGCCTGGAAAATCCCATGGATGGAGGAGCCTGGTAGGCTGCAATCCATGGGGCCACTAAGGATCGGACATGACTGAGCGACTTCCCTTTCACTTTTCACTTTCATGCATTGGAGAAGGAAATGGCAACAGACTCCAGTGTTCTTGCCTGGAGAATCCCAGGGACAGGGGAGCCTGGCGGGCTGCCATCTATGGGGTCGCACAGAGTTCGACACAACTGAAGCGACTTAGCAGTAGCAGTGTAGGTTTATGCTAAACTTTATTATAGGTTATTTTACTTTGTATTCTCTTTTTCTTTTCTTCATGTTTTCCTTTTTACTTTTGGACATGAAATTACAACTTATACCTGGAGATTAAAATTTAGGGCACTTGAACAAGTTAGAACAAAATATGAACTCAGTAAGCAACCAAGCAAACAAACTAAAAATACAAGTAGTCTCTAATACAGGACTCAACATTCCCTGGTGGGTCAGATGGTAAAGCGCCTGCCTGCAATGCAGGAGACCGTGGTTCAGTCCCGGGGTTGGAAAGATCCCCTGGAGAAGGAAACGGCAATCCACTCCAGTACTCTGCCTGGAAAATTCCATGGACTTAGGAAACTGGTAGGCTACAGTCCATGGGGTTGCAAAGAGCTGGATATGACTGAGCAACTTCGCTTCACCTTCATAGCAAAAGAGACTCTCCTTATTCCTCGTTAGCTTGTTTATCTGACTTCCTAGACAGATATCCCATCAAATTTAATTTATTATTATTTTTTTCCACTTCACCTGGAGTTTATTTTTATTTTTTTAGTTTTTTATTTTTTTTAATTTTAAAATCTTTAATTCTTACATGTGTTAAGTGATAGCCTCATATCAGGAGAAATAACATTTCAAAAATCCCTTGAAATACCACACAGCTACCTCTGGTATCCTCTCTGGGTTCATGAAGTGAAGGGCAAGTGGCTCTGTGCATCTGTAACCCTGAAGAATCACTCTCTTAGGACATTATGCTGATGGCCATGAGGTAGTAGGAAGAAATCAGTTTTGTGTGTATTTGTGTCTGTGTATACCTTTAGACAGAAAGGACCATCAGTAAACTATTTTGAAATCATGGCCTTCCATCTGATTTAAACACTCTTAGAAACATTAAATTTTTGGCCTATTTTTAAAAAATGGATTGTGTACTGATAAATCACTGCAGATGGTGATTGCAGCCATGAAATTAAAATATGCTTACTCCTTGGAAGGAAAGTTATGACCAACCTAGACAACATATTAAAAAACAGAGACATCAACAAAGGTCCATCTAGTCAAGGCTATGGTTTTTCCGGTGGTCATGTATGGATGTGAGAGTTGGACTGTAAAGAAAGCTGGGCACCAAAAAATTGATGCTTTTGAACTGTGGTTGGAAAGACTCTTGAGAGTTCCTTGGAGTGCAAGGAGATCCAACCAGTCCATCCTAAAGGAGATCAGTGCTGGGTGTTCATTGGTAGGACTGATGCTGAAGCTGAAACTCTAATACTTTGGCCACGTGATGCAAAGAGCTAACTCATTTGAAAGACTCTGATGCTGGGAGAGATTGAGGGCAGGAGGAGAAGGGGTCGACAGAGAATGAGATGGTTGGATGGCATCAGTGACTCAATGGACATAGGTTTAGGTGGACTCTGGGAGTTGTGATGGACAGGGAGGCCTGGTGTGCTGTGGTTCATGGGGTCGCAAAGAGTTGGACATGACTGAGCGACTGAACTGAACTGATAAATGGTGTTTGCCTTTCATTTTTTAAAAAACTAAGTTGTAGCACTTTATCCTCTGTGATGATGGAAAAATTAAAGCATTTGGTTAGATAATAAAGGCCAGTTATCCGAGAAAATGTATTTCATGAGCAAGGGTCAACCTCCTTCACTTTGTATGAATATGTGATAATGACACATGCCCCACCTCTCATTAGTTGGGTTTAATATTTGTTAGTTCCTTCAATTTTTCTTTTAAGCTGTTCAAACTTGTTTTGTTTCAAGTGTTTTGTTTCTTTTTTCTTTCAAGTAAGGTTATATATGGAAAACTCTGGTGCTTCAGTTCAACTGATTTTTATTCATTTAATTCATCCCATTATTATGATGATGATGATTAAAATGATTTAATAATCATTTTTACCTTTGATTTGAGCCTATGGATTTATTTTTCTAATAATATTAGATAAATACTATCCCAGAGTCATATTACTCTTTTATAACATTAGACTTGAACAGTAACCTAGAATGCCTATTTGTGCATCTGTTTCTTTGTCTAGCAACTGATGGCCCACTATCAAAAAGTTTTACTCCGATTTAAGAGGGTGAAACATAACAAGGAAAGTAAAATATTATAGCTGAAGAAGAAATATTATACAAATATATATATGTCTGAATGAAAATCTGTTCATCAAGTATTGGCAGAATGGTAGAAGGAAGTATTTTCTGTCAAGAGATTCATATGAGTCTTAAAGTAACCTATAGGAGGGAAAGTTATTAGAGATACACAAATTAGGAAAGCCATTCATCTTGACTATTTGTCAATAAATGTATGCTTTTATATAAGGAATAATAAATGACAACAATTACTGTTGATATTCTTCAGGCATCGCCCCACCCACCCAAATAAACCCACCAAATAAATGCTGCACTCAATATGCTAGCAAATTTGAAAAACACAGCAGTGGCCACAGGACTGGAAAAGGTCAGTTTTCATTCCAATCCCAAAGAAAGGCAATGTCAGAGAATGTTCAAACTGCTGCACAAGTGTGCTCATTTCACATGCTAACAAGGTAATGCTCAAAAAAGATGACAATATAGGCAAAGCATTGTTTGGGCTTCTCAGGTGGTGCTAGTGGCAAAGAACTTGCCTTTCAGTATAGGAGACATAAGAGATGCAGATTTGATGCCTGGGTTGGGAAAGATCCCCTGGAGGGGAGTATGGCAACTCACTCCAGTATTTTTGCTTAGAGAATCCCATGGAAGGAGGAGCCTGGTGGGCTATAATCTATAGAATTGTAGAGTCAGATATCACTGACGTGACTTAGCATACGTGCACATAGCATTGTTTATGATAATGTCTTGGGCTAAAATGACAAGAATAACAGTTAAAAGAGAAAAAAAAATCATCATGATCAATTATAAAGAGGATCTTTCATTATGTGTATGTAACTATAGACAAAGACTATGTCAGGAATAATAACTAAGATGAAGCACAGAGATGAAGCTTGATGTAAAAAAGTAAATTTTCTCAGCTGTCACATCAAGAAATTTGTGCATTGATCATTAGATTGGCTGTGAAAGAAAATTTATCACCTTCTACTCAAACTGTGCATGTCCATGCTAAGTCGCTTCAATTGTGCCCATCTCTTTGTGACCCTAGAATAAGTGCATCGAGTCATTTTCTGACATTTTCAACAGTCTTATGTCATATGTGCAACAGATGACATCTCTGTTGTTGTTCAGTTGCTCGATCGAGTCTGACTTTTGTGACCTCATGGACTGCATCACACCAGGCTTCCTTGTCCTTCACCAATTCCCAAAGCTTGCTCTAAACTAATGTCCATTTAGTTGTAATGTCATCCAATCATCTAGTCCTTTGTTGTCCCCTTCTCCTGCCTTCAATCTTTCCAAGCATCACGGTCTTTCTCTAATGAGTCAGCTCTTCCCATAAGATGGCTAAAGTACTGGAGTGTCAGCTTCAGCTTCAGCACTGGTCCTTCCAATGAATATTCAGGACTGAGCTCCTTTAGGTCTGCCTGGTTTGAACTTGCTGTCCAAGGAACTCTCAACAATCTTCTCCAACACCACAGTTTGAAAGCATTCATTCTTCAGCACTCAGCCTGCTTTATGATCCACCTCTCACATCCATGCATAACTAATGGAAAAACCTTCGATCAGTTCAGTTCAGTCCTTAGTTGTGTCCTACTTTTTATGACCCCATGGACTACAGCACACCAGGCCTTCCTGTCCTTGGCCAACTCCCGTAGTTTACTCAAACTCATGTCCATTGAGTCGGTGATGCCATCCAACCATCTCATCCTCTGTCATCCCCTTCTCCTCCCGCTTTCAATTTTTCCCAGCATCAGGGTCTTTTCAAATGAGTCAGCTCTTTGCATAAGGTGGCCAAACTATTGGGATTTCAGCTTCAGCATCAGTCCTTTCAGTGAATATTCAGGTCTGATTCCCTTTAGGATGGACTGCTTGGATCTCCTTGCAGTCCAAGGGACTCTCAAGAGTCTTCTCCAACACCGTAGTTCAAAAGCATAATTTTTTTGGTGCCCAGCTTTCTTTATAGTCCAACTCTCACACCCATACATGTGAAAAACCGTACCTGTGACTATACAGACCTTGTTGGCAAAGTAATGAATCTGCTGTCTAGGTTTCTCACAGCTTTTCTTCCAAGGATCAAGTGTCCTCTAATTTCATGGCTGAAGTCACCATCTGCAGGGATTTTGGAGCCTAAGAAAATCAAATCTGTCACAGTTTCCATTGTTTTTCCATCTGTTTGCCATGAAGCAATGGGACCAGATGCCATGATCTTCGTTTTTTGAATGTTGAGTTTTACATCATCTATTTCACTCTCCTCTTTCACTTTCATCAAGAGGCTGTTTAGTTCCTCTTTGCTCTATGGTGTCATCTGCATATCTGAGAATTATTTATATTTCTTCTGGTGATCTTGATTCTAGCTTGTGCTTCATCCAGCCTGGCATTTCGCATGATGTACTCTGCATATAACTTAAATAAGCAGGGTGACAGTATACAGCCTTGACATACCCTTTTTCCAATTTGGAACCAGTCTATTTCATGTCCAGTTCTAACTGTTGCTTCTTGATCTGCATACAGATTTCTCAAGAGGCAGGTAAGTTGGTCTGGTATTCCTATCTCTTGATGAATTTTCCACGGTGTTTTGTGATCCACACAGTAAAAAAGGCTTTAGCTTAGTCAGTGAAGCAGAAGTCAATGGTTTTCAGGAATTCTCTTACTTTTTCTATGACCAGCAGATGTTGGCAATTTGATCTCTGGTTCCTCTGCTTTTTCTAAAACCAGCTTAAACATCTGGAAGTTCACGGTTCATGTACTGTTAAAGCCTGGCTTGAAAAATTTTGTGCATTACTTTGCTAGCATGTAAGATTTGTGCAATTGTGCGGTAGTTTGAACATTGTTTGGCATTGCCTTCTTTGGGATTGGAGTGAAACCTGACCTTTTCCAGTACTGTGGCCGCTGCTGAGTTTTCCAAATTAGCTGGCATGTTGAGTGCAGCACTTTCACAGCATCAGCTTTTAGGATTTGAAACGGCTCAACTGGAATTCCATCACCTCACTAGCTTTGTTTGTGATGATGCTTCCTAAGGCCCGCTTGACTTCACACTGTAAGATGTCTGTCTCTAGGTGAGTGTAAACACCATTGTGGTTATCTAGGTCATGAAGATCTTTTTTGTTTAGTTCTTCTGTGTATTCTTGCCTCATCTTCTTAATACCTTCTGCTTCTGTTAGGTCCATGCTGTTTCTATCCTTTATTGTGCCAATCTTTGCATAAAATATTCCCTTGATATCTCTAATTTTCTTGAAGTGATCTCTAGTCTTTCCCATTCTATTGTTTTCCTTTATTTCTTTGCATTGATCACTGAGGAAAGCTTTCTTATCTCTCCTTGCTTTTTTAGAACTCTTCATTCAGATAGGTGTTTCATTCCTTTTCTCCTCTGCCTTTAGCTTCTCTTTTTTTCTCAGCTGTTTGTAAGCCCTCCTCAGACAACCATTTTGTCTTTTTGCATTTCTTTTTCTTGGGGATGTTTTTGATCACGGCCTCCTGTATACTTTTATGAACCTCTGTTTATCGTTCTTCAAGCACTGTCCATCAGATCTAATATCTTGAATCTATTTGCCACTTCCACTGTATAATTGTAAGAGATTTGATTTAGGTCACGCCTCAATGGCATAGTGGTTTTCTCTACTTTCTTCAATTTAAGTCTGAATTTTGCAGTAAGGAGTTCATGAACTGAGCCCTAGTCAGTCCCAGTCTTGTTTTTTCGGACTGTATAGAGCTTTTCCATTTTCGGCTCAAATAATATAATCTTACTGATTTCAGTGTTGACCATCTGGTGATGTCCACGTATAGTATCGTCTCTTGTGTTGTGAGAAGAGGGTGTTTGCTATGACCGGTGTGTTCTCTTGGCCAAACTCTGTTAGCCTTTGACTTGCTTCTTTTGTGCTCCTGGGCCAAATTTGCCTGTTACTCCAGGCATCTCTTGATTTCCTACTTTGCATTCCAGTCCCCTATGATGAAAAGGACATCTTTTTTGGTGTTAGTTCTAGAAAATCTTGTAGGTCCTCATAGAACCATTCAACTTTTAGCTTCTTTGGCATTAGTGGTTGGGGCATAGGCTTGGATTACAGTGATATTGAATGGTTTGCCTTGGAAATGAACAGAGATCATTCTGTTATTTTTGAGATTGCACCCAAGTGCTGCATTTCAGGCTCTTTTGTTGACTCCGAGGACTCCTCCATTTCTTCTAAGGTATTCTTGCACATAGTAGTAGGTATAAGGGTCATCTGAATTAAATATGCCCATTCTGGTCCATATTAGTTTACTGATTCCTAAAATGTCCACGTTCATTCTTGCCATCTCTTGTTTGGCCACTCACAATTTACCTTGATTCATGGACCTAACATTCTAGTTCCTTTGCAGTATTGTTCCTTACAGCATCAGGCTTTACTTTACTACCACACACATCCACAACTGGGTGTTGTTTCCCCTTTGGCTCAGCCTCTTCATTCCTTCTGGAGCTGTCTTCACTCTTCTCCTGTAGCATATTGGCACCTACTGACCTGGGGAGTTTATCTTTCAGTGTCCTATCATTTTGCCTTTTCATACTGTTCATGGGGCTCTCAAGGCAAGAATGCTAAAGTGGTTTGCCCTCCCTTCTTTAATGGACCATGTTTTGTCAGAACTCTCCACTATGACCCGTCTGTTTGGGTGGCCCTACATGGCATGGCTTAGAGTTTCATACATTTAGACAAAGCTGTTATCCATGTCATCAGTTTGGTTAGTTTTCTGTGGTTGTGGTTTTCATCACAGACAGCTCTGTGTTAACTAACTAGATGGCATGCTGTGCTGTGCTTAGTCACTCGGTCGTGTCCTACTCTTTGTGACTCCATGGACTGTATCCTGCCAGGCTCCTCTTTTCATGGGGATTCTCCAGGTAAGAACATTGGAATGGGTTTCTATGCCTTCCTTCAGGGGATCTTCACAACTCAGAGATCAAACCCAGGTCTCCCACATTGCAGGAGCTTCCCTGGTAGCTCAGAGGTTAAAGCATCTGCCTGCAATGCAGAAGGTCTGGGTTCAATCCCTGGGTCGGGAAGATCCCCTGGAGAAGGAAATGGCAACCCATTCCAGTATTCTTGCCTGGAGAATCCCATGGACAGAGGAGCCTGGTAGGCTACAGTCCACGGGGTCGCAGAGTCGGCCACGACTGAGCGACTTCACTTGCACTTTCTTTACCATTTATTTGAACTACCAGGGAAGCCAACAAAATAGCATTCCATCCCACACACTGAATTTCCAACAGATTTTGATTAGTTCTGGCAAAGTTCATCAAATTGTTTACTGTCTATGCCTGTTTATCTAGATGTGTGTGTGTGTCTAGTGGGGCTGTTAGAGAAGAGTTGTTAATGATGAAGGTAAAAAGATGTTAATGTAGCAAATATGAAGACATGCAATTTTCACTGTTACTTAAATAATTTAATAATTAGTATACAATTTTTTTTCACTCCTAAAATATTAAAATTTATGACCTTAACCAGCAATAACTTAAACTCTTTCTTCCATCATTAAACAGGCTTATAATTGTGTAACAAATCATGAATAATAACAAATTGCTGCCATGGAGGGTTCTATTACTAACTTTCAGGTGTCAATGTTGTTCTTAATGTTATAAAGATATAAATATATGAAACGGAATTTACATCTTGATTTATAATTTTTATCTCTTAGTATATCTTAGTACATTGAAAGGTGATTAGAAATAACTACATCACAGATCAGCACTTTTCACACATTTATCTTTTCTGAGCAACTACTTTTTATTTCCTGCTAACTCCAAAATACTGCCATTCTAGAAGTAAGGAAAGTTGAGACTCAAATATAACTTTGAAAATAACGGTGGATTGGGTGAAGAAGTTCATTGCCCCACTCATAACTCCCTGGATGCTTTTTCCTAGAGTTCTGTGATTTGTGAAACATCAATCAGGAACTGAATTTGAAAGAGTTGGTATTGTTGACTCCTTCCATAGCTGAAAATGTAGAAGTATCAGTGGTGAATCTTATCATAGAAGGAAAAGTGTGTTACATTACTGAGGGCCTTCAAAAGTCTCCTATCTCTTATTTCTCAGAAAGAACTGTTGAAAGATCAGTATCAGTGTAGGTTGGAAGAACGGAAGAATTTATGGAAGATATATTTAATGAAAAAAGAAAAGGTTCTATAGGTTCCTTTCTACCACAAAACAAAAATCTGCAGAACAGTTTTGGAACAAGAAAATAGAGTCTCTTCTCAGAGGAACAGCACTGTTTCCAGATAAAGAAGCTGTCAGTGAGTTGATGCCTGGTGTTATTTGGAAAAAGAATAATAATAGTGATAATAACAAAAGATTTTAGGGTAATCCTCAAGCCCTTTATTACCATAGAAGAGATGATTCTTTTGGAGAGTTGTTTACAAGTTGGTAACTTCTGTTTTCATTTAGTCTAGAAAGAATTTTTTTTAAAACAAAGAGTTTAATAAATCACATCTACTTTTACCTTTTTCCTACTGCTGAAATTTTCCTCACTTAATTTTTTCAGTGACTATAATTAAATTCTCTTCAGGCACCTATGATTAGAGGTTATTTTCACCATTCAAAAAACAAGCAGCTACAATTATGCTCGTGTGAATAAATTTTTCTCAAGTTTTTTCTCCTTTCTTTCCTTATGTCCATTTTGTGTGGAATTTTAAGTGTTGAGCTATAGTATATCACAAAGGATTTGCAAAATAATTGAATTTAGGATGATTGTTTAAAAACTACTATTGTAAAGTCATCGAAAGTTTAAATCTTGCATTATAGTTTAGTTTTCTCACTTTTGGACTTCCCTGGTGGCTCAGCTGGCTAAAAATCTGCCTACAGTGTGAGAAACCTGAGTTCAGTCCCTAGGTTGAAAGGATCCCTGGAGAAGGGAACAGCTACCCTCTCCAGTATTCTGGCCTGGAGAATTCCATGGACCATATGGTCCATGGGTCGCAAAAAGTCAGACAACACTGAGCGACTTTCATTTTCTCACTTTTGGGTAATTTTAATTTAAACTGAAATGCCTTGGATTACGTGTGTACTAAAGTTAAATGATTTAGGTCATACCTGAATGGTCTAGTGGTTTCCCCCACTTTCTTCAATTTAAGTCTGAATTTGACAATAAGGAGTTCATGATCTGAGCCACAGTCAGCTCCCGGTCTTGTTTTTGCTGACTGTATAGAGCTTCTCCATCTTTGGCTGCAAAGAATATAATCAATCTGATTTCGGTGTTGACCATCTGGTGATGTCCACGTGTAGAGTCTTCTCTTGTGTTGTTGGAAGAGGGTGTTTGCTATGACCAGTGCATTCTCTTGGCAAAACTCTTAGTCTTTGCCCTGCTTCATTTCATACACCAAGGCCAAATTTGCCTGTTACTCCAGGTGTTTCTTTACTTCCTACTTTTGAGTTCCAGTCCGCTATAATGACAAGGACATCTTTTTTGGGTGTTAGTTCTAAAAGGTCTTGTAGATCTTCATAGAACCATTCAACATCAGCTTCAGCATTGCTGGTTGGGGCATAGGCTTGGATTACCATGATATTGAATGGTTTGCCTTGGAAACGAACAGAGATCATTCTGTCGTTTTTGACATTGCATCCAAGTACTGCATTTCGAACTCTTTTTGACCATGATGGCTATACCATTTCTTCTAAGGGATTCCTGCCCGCAGTTGTAGACCCTCCTGTCTTGGGTGACCCCACACAGCATGGCTTAGTTTCATTGAATTAGAAAGGCTCTGGTCCATGTGATCAGATTGGCTAGTTTTCTGTGATTTTGGTTTCAGTGTGTCTGCCCTCTGATGGCCTCTCGCAACACCTACCATCTTACTTGGGTTTCTCTTACCTTGGACATAGGGTATATCTTTATGGCTGCTCCAGCAAAGCACAGCCACTGCTCCTTACCTTGGACAAGGGGTATCTCCTCACAGCTGCCCCTCCTGACCTTGAAGGTGAAGTAGCTCCTCTCAGCCCTTCTTTGCCCGGTTCAAGACATTGTATAGGAGACAGGGATCAGGCCATCCCCATGGAAAAGAAATGCAAAAAAGCAAAATGTCGTTCTGAAGAGGCCTTACAAATAGCTGTGAAAAGAAGAGAAGCGAAAAGCAAAGGAGAAAAGGAAAGCTATAAGCAACTCAATGCAAAGTTCCAAAGAATAGCAAGGAGAGATAAGAAAGCCTTCCTCAGCGATCAGTGCAAAGAAATAGAGGGAAACAGCAGAATGGGAAAGACTAGAGATCTCTTCAAGAAAATTAGAGATACCAAGGCAACATTTCACGCAAAGATGTGCTCGATAAAGGACAAATGGTATGAACCTAACAGAAGCAGAAGATGTTAAGAAGAGGTAGCAAGAATACACAGAAGAACTTTACAAAAAAGATCTTCATGACCCAGATAATCACGATGGTGTGATCACTCACCTAGAGCCAGACATCCTGAAATGGGAAGTCAAGTAGGCCTTAGAAGGCATCACTACAAACAAAGCTAGTGGAGGTGATGGAATTACAGTTGAGCTATTTCAGATCCTGAAAGATGATGCTATTAAAGTGTTGCACTCAATATGCTTGCAAATTTGGAAAACTCATCAGTGGCCACAGGACTGGAAAAGGTCAGTTTTCATTCCAATTCCAGAGAAAGGCAATGCCAAAGAATGCTCAAACTACCGCACAATTGCACTCATCTCACATGCTAGTAAAGTAATGCTCAAAATTATCCAAGCCAAGCTTTAGCAATACGTGAACCATGAACTTCCAGATTCAAGCTGGGTTTAGACAAGGCAGAGGAACCAGAGATCAAATTGCCAAATCCGCTGGATCATGGAAAAAGCAAGAGAGTTCCAGAAAAACATCTATTCTGCTTTATTGACTATGCCAAAGCCTTTGACTGTGTGGATCAAAACAAACTCTGGAAAATTCTTCAAGAGATGGGAATATCAGACCACCTGACCTGCCTCTTGAGAAACCTATATGCAGGTCAGGAAGCAACAGTTAGAACTGGACATGGAACAACAGACTGGTTCCAAATAGGAAAAGGAGTACATCAAGGCTGTATATTGTCACCCTGCTTCTTTAACTTATATGCAGAGTACATCATGAGAAATGCTGGACTGGAAGAAGCACAAGCTGGAATCAAGATTGCTGGGAGAAATTATCAATCACCTCAGACATGCAGATGACACCACCCTTATGGCAGAAAGTGAAGAGGAACTAAAAAGTTTCTTGATGAAAGAGGCGAGTGCAAAAGTTGGCTTAAAGCTCAACATTCAGAAAACGAAGATCATGGCATCTGGTCCCATCACTTCATGGGAAATAGATGGGGAAACAGTGGAAACAGTGTCAGACTTTATTCTTGGGGGCTCCAAAATCACTGCAGATGATGATTGCAGCCATGAAATTAAAAGACACTTACTCCTTGGAAGGAAAGTTATGACCAACCTAGATAGCATATTGAAAAGCAGAGACATTACTTTGCCAACAAAGGTCTGTCTAGTCAAGGCTATGTATGGTTTTTCCTATGATCATGTATGGATGTGAGCGTTGGACTGTGAACAAAGCTGAGCGCTAAAGAATTGATACTTTAAACTGTGGTGTTGGAGAAGACTCTTGAGAGTCCCTTGGACTGCAAGGAGATCCAACCAGTTCATCCTAAAGGAGATCAGTCCTGGGTGTTCATTGGAAAGGCTAATGCTGAAGCTGAAACTCCAAAACTATGGCCACCTCATAAAAAGAGTTGACTCATTGGAAAAGACTCTGATGCTGGGAGGGATTGGGGGCAGGAGGAGAAGGGGATGACAGAGGATGAGATGGCTGGATGGCATCACCGACTTGATGGACATGAATTTGAGTGAACTCCAGGAGTTGGTGATGGACAGGGAGCCTTGCCTGCTG
This sequence comes from Ovis canadensis, assembly GCF_042477335.2. Classification (NCBI taxonomy): domain Eukaryota; kingdom Metazoa; phylum Chordata; class Mammalia; order Artiodactyla; family Bovidae; genus Ovis; species Ovis canadensis. The sequence goes on along the minus strand of NC_091248.1, from coordinate 69,035,346 downwards.
TGATTCATGGGGTCGCAAAGAGTCAGACATGACTGAGCGACTGAACTGAACTGAACTGAAAATTAAATGATCAAACATGAGTCATTACCAGTTAAATTTAATGAGTCATTAAAATAAATAAAAATTGACTTATCTTTTCTAATCCTGGATTAGCATTGTGTATATTAGTGTTTGAGCAATACACACCTTTTCTTAAAATGACGTTTTGTATTTGTATAAAATAAGTATGGGAAGTAAAGGTGAGAGTAGCTCCCAAATTGACACCTGTAACTAAATAGGTATATTTTGATGGAATGACAGTTTCAGAGTGAATTATAAGAAAGAGAGCAGGGATCATTTGTAGTATAAGATTTCATAGTTACGCATGATTATTATAGACTTTAATTCCACATAGTTTTCAAAGCTAATTTTGAAATCTAGAAAAATAATGTAACTTGGGCCAAATCTATTGTTTTAGTTTGTGGTACTTAGTTTTTCATAAATTAGTGCAAAATTATCCATGATCCTTGACTAAAGGAAAAAAGAAATTTATGGAGGAGCTGGGTTCTATTTTAGATATAGGTTTTTGGGTTTTGGAATTGATACTTATTACATACTGTCTGAATTTCCCCTCTTCCTAACCATGGCTTTTGCTAATTAAAATAATGAATTTACTCCTTTTTTGAAGTGACACATTTTTATTTTAAAAATTGAAATTGATTGCAAATGCACAGGGTTTTATGATCTAGAATAAATGATACTAGTGTATTTTTAATGAAGGGTGTCTCTATGTCTAGTGTTTGTGCATGATATACACAAATACAGATACTGGCTTTACAGTTTCTCTTTGAAGATTCAAAATCCCTTTCTAATTTTTTACACAAAAGCACGAACACAGGATGTGTTTGCAAAATACTGGGTGATGAACTATATTGCCATTCCCTGGTTTTCTGTGAACTCTTTTATTTGTATAGTAGCTATATGCTTAGACCTTGAGAATATAAGAAGTGAAGTACCCTGAAAAGTATCACATGATGGCACTGTTTCCATTTCCACATCCAATATTATGAAATAAAGCTATAATAAGTTGGTATTAAGAATGGGGTGTAATGCCAATGTATTTTGTATAATATATGTAAAATAAATCTAACCACTAAGGTTATTAATAAAGATACTTATGTGATGTTGTAGATTTTTTACAAAGTATTTTGTAAAAGTTTGTATATTTATCATGTCTGAAATTTAGATCACAAAGAAACAGTTTATCTAGAATTCTAGAAAATTTTTATATGACATAAAGACATTTCAATCAATACTTCAATTATTTTAGGAATTATTTTTTATAAGTACTCTGTTTGGTACTCTATGTGGGAAAGAATAGTGCTGTATTACACACAAGATTTAATTTTGCTAAATATGACCATTCACAGAAATATTTCTGGGCAATGCCAAGGAAGTCCAGAAACAAACTGATTTGAGGAAGGTTCATGGATCAAAGGTTGAAGGGATCAAACATAATTTTAAAGTGAACAAATTTCAGGTATGGTCAGCCTGCATATTGAAAGATTCATTAATCTGAGGAATGTAGATGTTAAATGGTCTATGATTTCAAATACCATAATTTATTATGGTAAACAGTCTCTCCTAAATAATAGGCATGACGAAAATGGTATAGGGTAATTACCATCTCAAATATGCAAGTACAATTTTCTGTTCACAACTAAAAAGAAACATGATTGCACAGAATATTTTGATACATTGAAGTGCAACTTATATGGATGTGTATACTTAAAGGTTAACCAAACATCAGTATTTCACCCAATTTTATCCTTAATAATGAATTAACAGAAGCAAATATTGATGCATCTCCCCAGTGGCATGTGTGGTTAAGAAAATTATATGTATATATATGTATACGGCTATAAAATATTAAATGATCCCTCCACCCCATGATGATGAAGAACCTAATGGCCAGTAAGTGCAGCAAGTGAATGCCTTAAGAATATTTTGAAAAGCAGTCAATTTTATTTTGATAAGACGATAAAACAAACATTGCATAATTCTTTTATCTGTGAACTTGAATCAGGGAAAATGTGTGTATAGGAGGTATACTAGTGTCTTAGAAATCCATCTTGAAACAAGAGTTTCTCTTATCTTATAGGTTCAATGATACATTGGTGTCATATCATCTCTTTAGTAAAAGTGACAGTTTGCATAATATTTTTTACCATAGGAGAAAAACTTAAATTGTGATTTTGAGGAAATTATTGAAAAACTGCTTAATGGTATAATGATAAAATGTATTCATAAATCTTCTGTAAAAGGAAAATATCCACTGTAAGATCTGTTCATTTGTTGTAGAAGAGCGGGAGAAAAAAAAAGAAAGAAAGAAACTAGCATACTGAAATAGGAGATTTCCATGTTCACTGTATTTCACCATGCAAATTACTTGCAATTTCCAAATGTCAGTGTTACTTTTCAGGACAAATTTCACACAAAAGGAATTCAGTGATTATTCATCCAGTTTAATTAATTCAATTAAATAAGTCTGATGCTGTCAGGTGTTCTTTTAATAATTGAATCAACATGCAGATACATAATAAGCATAAAAGCGTTTCTATGGCTGCAGTTAATTTAGATCCAAAAGAATCTGCTGTTCCTCTACATTTGATATAGATTATTCTATAATATTTCAGTAATGGGTTGCACAAAGGCGGCTTTTAATTCTTTGCTTTCTCGAATGTCTTTATATATAATGGTTTAAAACAGAAGGTGTTCAAGAGAGGGTGACCTTTTTTCCATTACCATGGTTCCTGTCATTAATGCATTATAATTTTCTTTAGAAGTCTGGAAAAATGTGTATGTGTGCAGTATGTAGCAGGTATGAATCAAAGCGTGTTAGTGAAAGTTTAGAACTGTCTGTTACTACCTTTAAAAAGGAAGATGCATAGGACATATTTTATTGTTCTCAATATATATTTATTTTTCTTACTATGAACAGTTAAACTATTTTTGCATATTATTCTCATCTCATTTAAAAATTTGTTTTTATTTTATAACAATACTAATCTTACTAATATTCCAAAATATGCAGGTATAACTAAATTTAAATCAAAAAGTAAAGTGGTTTTTAATTTTGATTTTTACATAATGGTAACCTGATATAAAGCATTAAATTATGAAAGGATATTAATCGTATATTAAAGAGGTTGGGGTAAATGATTTACTTGGAGTTCTCAGCAGTGCTTGATGTCATAATTATTGTAAATATTAATTGCTGTGCTAAAAATGTAAGCAAGCCGATTTTGTATTAGATGAAAAATGAAAATAGACTGTGTACTGGTAAATAGATAATCATACAAAAGTAATTGGGGTTTTAAAACCCCAATCTATTCTGCCAGCATGAGCTCGTTTGCATGTTAATCACAAGAGTGATTTCCTACTTCACAAGGAAGTCCACACTCTTTCATAACCACTTTTAATTGCATTTAAAATGATTCAGGTTTGTAACATTAGAAATGAAGGCGTATCTGTGTCAAATTAATAAAAATGTCCCTGAAAATCTTTATAGACTATAAATACTCAAATATTTTAAGGACTTCTATTTTTAATTGGAATATGTAGAGGCCCGTTACATATTTTGAGTGTTATTAATGATAGCATAGCTATGGTATGATGTGCCAATTTTAAAAAGATCACTTTAAAAAATGAGACTATATTTTCAATTATGTGAGGTTTTCTCTGATTTCAGTGCACAGATACTTACTCTGAAACTCAGTTTTAAAACTTTGCAGTAACTATGACTTTAGAGTAAAAGAATGTAACACTGAAATTTTGGAGATTACTTTTTTATAAATTCTCATGGCAGATGACTTCATCATTTAATCTTCCTTAGATGCACACATTCTCAAAATTAAATTTTTACTAGTAATAAGTTTTTGAATAACAAAATTTAATGCTGAAAGTTAACTGTTTTCAGCTATAAATATTATTTTGGTATTAACTTTAAAAAGCTGTATTATTAACAGTAAATATTAAAACTGTCTTTTAGAAGGCATTATGGTATAAGAAAATGTGTTAAATCAAAAAATATATTTTAACTTTTAAAAATGAGTGTCATTTATTTCCTAGACCAATATGAATGGAATTTTAGTGTTTACATCATGAAATTTATCTAACTTACTCTGCTTTATGCAGTGGGTAAATGTCAGAGTTAACACAAAATCATTAATTCATAGAACATGAAAAGGACTCCATTTTTAGTAAATTCCAGATTTACAATCTCATCAATCACAAAGATTGAAAAACTAAATTTTAAACAGAATGTTTGGATGTTTATAGGCACACACACATATGCATCTATATACATATTTGATTATTAAAGAAAAAGCACTCACAATTTAAAAGAATACATTTTCTTTCATCACCAGGTGTTCTTTCTAATATAAATGACCAAGATGATGTTTCCATAACATAGCTTGAGGTGCTCTGGAGATTAAAACTACCAAAACAGATCTATTAAATTTTTCATAGAGAGGGTCCACAAGGGATAATAAGCCAATATTTCTTGTCCCATATTCCAGATGTTTTATGTAATTCTGCATCTTTCTAAACTAAATCGTACCTTCTCCAGAAAAAAAAAAAAACAAACGTACTATAGAGACTGAGATGAAAGGCCAGAGCTGTTGAAATGTTAATTTTACTATCTGCTGTTGAGGTCTGCTACCTTTTTGTATTTTTTTCCTACTCCCAGTTGCTCAGTTCTGTTTTATGAATGTTGTGGTACTTCAGCTGTTTGAAGTTTAGAAAACTAGGAGCATGACTCTGACTTAACAGTGCTGCATGGTATGACAGCGTGATAGATGAGCTTTATCTTAATGATTCCCTCTTTCAACTTCAGTGTATGAATAATTTAAATATTATTGTGATCAACAGAAATAATGAGTATAGTTTTTTCATGGCTTTTTGTGAATCTTTAAAATTATAGACAAATGACTGAGGAAGAAAATGATCAATGAAAACTATTCTGTTTCTTTCATGTGTTTTGTCTTTCTTTCAGATTTTGTTTGTTGCCACAATCCCGTTAGGGGTTCAAAACAAAACATTTCCAGAAACTTTACTTTCTTTCAGGCTTAGACAGAAGAATGTTAGCAAATTTAGCCCTTCTGAAGTGATAGGCTTGGGAGAGATTTCTTGATTCTCCAGTAGCATATACTTGCTTAGTTAAAGGTCATGTTAGTTGTATAATTGTGTACATTTACACCTCTCTTTAAAAAGAATACCCTTTCTTCATCTGGGAGGAATGTATTATTCTATAATGTATTCTGAGAAAGATGCTGTTTTTTATAACCATGTAAAAGTTACCTGATTTAAACAAACCTGCTTTATGAGGTAAGAATTCTTATACTTTTTGTATCTTACGCAGTATGTGAATATAACGGAGTTTATGTTTCTGAAATAGTTGATTTCTGCCTCACATCTCTATCCTAGGTTTTTTACTAGCAGGTTGTTCACAATTAAAAAGAAAAAAAAAAAAAGAAAAAAAGAAAAAAAGCAACCACCCTGGTCATCTGAATCTAAATAGTAACTGATAGTGTCTAGTCTTTTTGTCAGTTCAGTCACAAACTTCTAGAAATTGTTCCTTCATTCCCAATACTATTTAAGCAAAATCAATTAAACTCAATGATTTCAATAAGAAATACTAGGAAAACAATCTTTCTGTTTATGTTAGGGCTGATAGAGGAAACTATTTAACATATGATGATAATTTCTTCTGATCCCACAAAGCCATTTTATACAATTGCTTGGTTTCCCTTGAATTATGAAGATAGCAATTCCATAAGCTGGAGACAGATGCATACACTGAGTTGGCCAAAAAGTTCATTCAGGGTTTTATACCATCTTACAGAAAAACCAGAACAGACTTTTTGGCCAACCCAATATTATGATAGCATCTGTGTGTTTCTGGGGAAAAGTTGGGAAAAGTGTGACCTGTGTGTATAAACACACCAAGGAAAATAGAAAAAAAAATATAGACTTTGTGTTGTGACAAAAAAAATGAAGTGCCAAATGATGACACATACATTTTCTTTGATTACACTGTGGGTCACCCAGTTGAAAGTTTATCATATGCTCTCTTTAATTTGAACTACAAATCCAAAAATTCAACCTTAAAAAAAATTTTTTTTTTCAAATTTGCTATCTTGGGTTGACATTTGCAACCTTTTGAGGAAAAAAAGTCTGCCAAGTGTGTGTGTGTATGTGTGTGTGTGTGTGTATTAAGTATAAAACTTAGAAGCTCCTCTTAACCACTGAGATATGATTCTGTAGTTAGTGGCATTTGTTGTATTACTTTTTGAGTTTAAAGTTACAAAAGTTAATTTTTGAAGCGCTAATTTTGCTATTAAAATGTCACTCCCTTGTGTTTGTGCCCTCATTGTGTTAAAAACCACCCTATAGAATAAAACTCCTGCAATTTTAACTCTCTTGTAAATATCACTGAAATCATATGACATTCAAGGATCTCTTAAACATGCTATTTTGGATAGATTATCTTGTTTCATCAAATATTTGAATTTTAATTTCCACCCATGTGTTGTTGGTCAGTCATTCAGCCATGTCCAACTCTTTGCAACCCCAAAGGACTGCAGCACAACAGGCTTCCCTGTCCTTTACTATCTCCCAGAGTTTGCTCAAACTCATGTCCACTGAGTTGGTGATGCCATCCAACATCTCATCTTCTGTTGCCCCCTTCTCCTCCTGCCCTCAAATCTTTCCCAGCATCAGGGTCTTTTTCAATGAGTCAGTTTTTCTCATCAGGTGGCCAAAGTATTGGAGCTTTGGTTTTGGCATCAGTGTTTCCAAAGAATATTCAGGGTTGATTTCCTTTAGGATTAACTGGTTTGATCACCTTGCTGTCCAAGGGACTCTCAAGAGTCTTCTCCAGCACCACAGTTTGAAAGCATCTATTATTTAGCGCTCAGCCTTCTTTATGATCCAACTCTCATATCCGTACATGACTTTAAAAAAACATAGTTTTGATTAGACAGACCTGTGTCAGCAAAGTGATGTCTCTGTTTTTTAATATACTGTCTAGGTTGGTCATAGCTTTTCTTCTAAGGAGCAAGCATCTATTAATTTCAGTGGTGGCAATCACTGTCCAAAATGATTTTTTGAGCCCAAGAAAATAAAATCTGTCACTGTTTCCACTTTTCCCCTTCTATTTACCATGAAGTGATGGGACCAGATGCCATGATCTTAATTTTTTGAATGTTGAGTTTTAAGCCAGCTTTTTCACTCTCCTCTTTCACTCTCATCAAGAGACTCAGGTTTTTCTAATTTTTGTTTTTGTTTTCTGCCATTAGGGTGGTGTCATCTACATATCTGAGGTTATTGATATTTCTCCCAGCAACCTTGATTCCAGCTTGAGCTTCATCAAAGCTGGCATTTTACATGATGTACTCTGCATATAAGTTAAATAACCAAGGTGACAATGTATAGCCTTGATGTATTCCTTTCCCACTTGAACCTGTCCGTTGTTCCATGTCTGGTTCTAAATGTTGCTTCTTGACCTGCATACAGATTTCTCAGGAGGCAGGTAAAGTGGTCTGGTATTCCCATCTCTCAAACAATTTTCCACAGTTTGTTGTGATCCACATAGTCAGAGGCTATAGTGTAGTCAGTGAGGCATAACTCGATGTTTTTCTGGAATTCCTTTGATTTTTCTATGATCCAGTGGATGTTGGCAATTTAATCTCTGGTTTCTCTGCCTTTTCTAAGTCCAGCTTGTACATCTGGGAGTTCTCGGTTCACATACTTTTGAAGCCTAGCTTGAAGGATTTTGATCATTACCTTTCTAGCATGTGAAATAAGTGGAATTGTTAGTAGTTTGAACTTTCTTTGGCATTGCCTTTCTTTGGGTTTGGAATGAAGACTGACACCCATATTTAATATCAAAAGTATCCTTAAAGATAATCTAAATGTTTCATGTATGGTATTTTAAACTTCTGTCTTTTCTTTTGATTTCTCATGATTTAGAGAATAAATTGTGTCTTGAGTTGTTTTTAACTTACATGTCAGGAAGTTATAGACAATTACTTAACAAATAATCACATCCAATGTCTTCTGTAATGATACCATTTTTATTGGTGTATTCCTTATTTTCTTCTTAAAATCAAATAAGCTAAGATTGTTAAAAACATCCATGTTTTTAGCAGCAGCCTAAATACTAATAAGCAATGATGAAGTTGAAAGTTAGAATATGATATAGAAAAAAAAAAGAATATGATATAGAATATGCCTAAACTCAATTTTTCTAACTCATTTAAGATATCATCTTTAGATTGATAAACAGATATCTGTGGGATTGTTTAACAAACTCTATCAATATATCCAAGAAGAAAATGTCTCTACTGTATATGTCACATATTTAGAAATAATTTATTGCTAAGAAAATCATACTAGTAGGTGTTGATGTTCCTTAACAACTATATAGTAATCAGAAAATAAAATAGTCCATCTATCCATCAGTTAATTCCTTTTCTCTGATTCAGAGGAAAGCTTCTTTGTATTTTATTTTCTAGGTCTCATTTTTTTCTTACTAACTCAAAGAACTAAAGAAAAATGTTCACTCCCTCATTAGTTTGCTAGGCCATTTTTTAGGAATCTTTTCCCATTCTTCACCTTTATGGTTTGTACCCTGACTGAATCAGCTGCCAGACCAACACTACCTTTTATAGTTTGCTCATAAACTTACCCACCTGGCAGCAGTTTTGACTGCTCAAAGGAATCACTGCCAAAGTCTACTGGATTCTTACTTGTTTGGAAGCTGATTATCAGGAATTTAGGGTTCTAGTCCTGTCCTGGGACTTAACTTCCTTTTTGCTTTATTTTGTATCTTGATAAAATGGGTAACTAAGTCTTTTGGGGCTTTAAGAAGAGGCTTTACATATATGCAAGGTGTTACTGCACACTAATTCACAAAGTTTTGTAATGTGTTATTGCTATTACTTTAGTAACTTAAAGAGCCATCTTAAACTTAGGATCACTAACAAAAAACTTCCATTTTTGACTAATTTGTTTTCTGAAATTCAAATCAATAATTTTTCACTAGCTTTAAATGGAAATAATTATACAGGTAATACAGCATCATCTAAATCTCAAAATTATCTACCGTATTACATTATCACACATGATAGTATGTAAGTGAAAGAAAGTGAAAGTGTTAGTGGCTCAGTCATGTCTGACTCTTTGTGACCCCGTGGACTGTAGCCCACCAGGCTCCTTTGTCCATGGAATTTTCTAGGCAAGAATACTGGAATGGGTAGCCTGTCCCTTCTCCAGGGGATCTTCTCGACCCAGGGATCAAACCTGGGTCTCCTGCATTGCAGGCAAGTTCTTTACTGTCTGAACAATTCTCAAGTATCCCCAAATAAAATTCTTTTCAATATAGCTTAGTTCCAAGTATAGCCATTATATTTTAATTTCTTGAGTATAGGCTTTCCTAATGATTGGAGATTTTCATATTTAATCCTATCACATTTATAAAAACTTTTATTTGTGAAAAGTTTAGGAAAAACTCTAGTTAAATACCTAGAAGTTAGATAAATGCTTAAGTTAATTACAAGGTCAGTGTTACATATTTTTAAGGCTTTGAATATCTGTGGTCAGCTGGCTTCAAAATTTTACTGCTCATACAGCTTAATATGTACATCTTGAATGTGTCTGTTTCACCTCAAAGTTATTTCCCACCTACTGTAGCTATTCCTGTCAAGAGGTTGTCTAGTCAATAGTTCCCTGCCTGTAATTATGTTACTTCATCCTTATTCCAGCATTGAAGATAAACTCTAAGGAAATATAAAAAGAATTTACAGAGAAATAATTAATGGTCATATGATAATTAACTATGCAATCACTATGTTTTATTAATTTCAGCTTCTCTTATTTGACCGATTTATATGAAGAGAATTTTACCATATTCTTACACTCTTCAGAGAAATGTTCTGCAGTATAAAATGCTTGAAGTACTGATAACTGAATTTAGATAGTATTGATAATCTTAAAAAATAACTTATCAAGCACTAACTTTATCATCCCAGAACCGTAAGTTGGGGATTATCAAATATTTTTAAAATGTTATCATTAGAACCAACATCATCCATATGTACTCTGTTTAGTTCTTTGTGGCATACCAAACATGTCACCATAATTATAACACATTTTATTCTCAGCAGATTTTGAGGGATCGTTCTGTATACCTTTTTTCCTTGCCACTTGCTTCCTTGACGCTTTTTCTAAGAAAAGCAAAGAAACTTGGCTTAATTGATCCAGATAGTTAGCGACAGAGTTGTTAATAAATATTCAGTCATCCCTATCCCAAGTTCAGCACATTTTCCTTCCTGTCTGAATTACTGCTTATGTATATACGATGAAGAGGTGAAAAAATGCAGAAGTGGGAGAGAACAAAATGAATAAAGGAAGAGCAGAAGAAAAGGGAATTAGAGTTAGCCTCATAGTATTAAGTGACCTACCTGCTGAGGTCATCTAATAAATGCTACATAGAAATGGAAACTAGTAATGATGAATATTATGCCATATATTTGTTTTATATTTACTGGACAAGTCATGCTTAAATGGCTAACTCCTTTGCTTTCTTTAAATGTTTGCTCACATGTTGCCTGTATGCAACTGCCTGATCATTTTATTTAAAAATGCAATAAACTCTTCCTCCCCTGGTTATGTCCAGCTTTGTCTCCTCTATCCATAAACATTCTATGTAATTTTCTCTTTTATTATGTTTGTTTTCGATCATTCCTGACTAGAATATAAGCCTCATGAAGGCAGGGATTTTTGCAAATTGGTTTTTTATTGTCTGTCTCTCCCCCTCGAATATAAGCTAATAATGGCAGGAATTTTTGTCTGTTTCATTCATTAACAAGGTCTAAGTGTTTAGAGCATTACCTGGCATATGATTCCCATCATTACTTATTTATCAGATGGAGTACAGGGTATAGTTTGATAGACAAGAACTATAAAACATGGTAATTCCTAAGATACAGTCTGCCATCAGCTTGCTGCATTTGTGATTTTCAGCTTCAATTCTGTGATACTCTTATGAATGTCTCCGTTTATGACAAAGGTAGGGGTAGTGGGGAAATGTTATGCCCACTTAAAAAGCTTTGTAGCTGTGGTCTATACTTTGTTGTAGCCAATGTCATACTACAAAGATATTAACTTTAGCATAGCACCCCACAGCAAGAAGAAAAGCCATGACTCCCCATTGAATGCCAACATATTGGTTGGAAAGCGTAGTATGGTACAACTTTGCTCTTCATTTGGGACATTTTTATATTGTATTAGTGCACTGTGCACTATTTCAGTTAATCAGTGTTCCAAGTGTAAGCTAGGGTTTAGTGCCAGGTGGCATTCCTGAGACACATAAAGATTTTATGGATAACAGATGTAGAGAAATGTAGGGGCTTCTCATATTTACTGTAGACATATTTCCTTAAGAGATACTTGGAGTATTTATTCTTTTAATCAGTACTCAAGCAAATGAAGTTTTCGCCTAAATATAGGACCTCCTAATTCCAATTGAATCTTTATGAACTAAATAGAAACTGTTTAGGGCTTACAATAAAGGTAAAGGTAAATAATCATTTTTCTCCCAATCTCTTTTATGTTGCCTTGTATAAAGAGAAATTTTTTAAAATGACATTAAAAGATACAAATTAATTTAGTGGACCTACACAAATTCAAGCACACACACCCAAACACATTCTGTTTTTATTGTGTATTCTTTTTTCACCACTTTTTTCCCTTGTATTCTGTTAAGAATCTACTCCATTTGTAAAAAGAGCACATTTTAAAAATGATTGTATAAACAGGGAAATGGATTGAAAGTAGAAATACTTAAAGTTGTATTATTGTATAGTGAAGACAATTTGTTCTGACAAAAAAATATAAAAACAATGTTTTTTTTAAAATTTCTTCTTTCTAAAATCACCAGTTTCTAAGTGAAAGAATGCATTGCAATTCTGCTGTTAAATTGTATAGTTTTCTCAAAATGTTTCAATAAAAATAAACAGTGATGAAGCTGGATGTGTCCCAAATAAGATATTATTTTAAAATTGTATAGACTGGTGACAGCCAGTTTTATTAAGTGAGCAGATTCCATATGTCACATTAGGAGAATCGTTTTTGTATTTTGATAGTTGTATATTATGATGAATAATGTAATGTTTACCTTTATGTCTGAAGGTTTTTTTGTTATTTTATATACAGCTTATGATTATTTAGTCTGCAAATGCTTAAACTGAAACTTCTCTCAAGGTAGTGACTAACGGCTGTTTTCAAAGTAGATGTTCAGTCTGTGAAGGCATTCCTTAATACTTTTTATTTCTTTCTTTCTGGCATTAAGAACTTGATCATGTTCATGTTCAGAGTTCCTTTAGTGTTCCTAGTATGGCTGTTGAAATCTGTACTTCAAATGATCTCATTGTAATGCCTGTATTTCATTAATGACTGATTTTGTCTAAGTCTTGGGAGTGAAATATTTTTCATATGACACCACCCAAAATGAGTATAGTGCACCAGCTGCAAAAACCACAAACTGTCTGATTTTGTGGCTTTGGATGGTGAGAAAAGTTCAATTGCTTAAAGTAAAGCTTATATCTGTATTATACCACTTGGAAGTGGGACTACTGTAGACTTTAGACAAATGTTGAAAATATTATATTCTCATCAGTAGCCTTGTTTCAACTAAAGATGAGCAATGTGCTTATGTTGTATTTGCCTTGGAATCCCAATGTACCTTTTTAACATTTGGCTGCATAATTATGGGTTTTATATTATTATTATAAATACCAACTTGAGGTTGATCAAAGAAAAAGAAAAAAAATGACCATCCATAGGTTTATAATAAAATTTTAAATGATTTAAAGTTTACTTATAGCTACACAGTGTTCCTTTTATGAAATTTTAAGCAACTGTAGCCATGTAAAAATCCTAGAAATTGCAAATTATAAATTTTGTATTAGTTTTATAAATTAATTTGATCTTGAGTACTTTTAAATCAGTAATTTATAAATATGATAAAATAAACTTAATTTTAAAATAAGTGAAAAGACTTACATATGGCCTGGGTCCTAATACTATGATCTTGCCTTGATAACATTAATTTAAACCATGTAATAGTTCATAAGTGTTGATTATAGAAAATAACATTAAGATCTCCCTGATCTATTAACAATTTATGTATAACCAAATTATAGAGTACTTTTTTTTCCTGGATGTATCTACTAGGTTTTCTTTGAAGAACCAATTTATTATATATACATGAATATATAAATAATATTTACATATATATACAGAGACACATATTTATATATTAAATATTTTAATATATATCACATTTACATTAAATATTTTAATGTAGCATATATTTATTTTAATCTATAAAGATTAAATATTTTATTAAAATATATACATGTACATGTATATATATGTTGTTTATGGTAAGAAAAATGTAGGACATAGTCACGTTGATTCCTTGCATTTTTTGCTCTCTTAATAAATTTGCCATGCCAGTTTATTTCTAATCAACTGGTAGTTAAAACTATCACCCTCACCAGTTTCACACTGCAGCCGCAGTTCCAACCTTCAGTGACATTTGACTTTTAGACAGAAGATATTGTAGCAAAAGGAAGACTTAGAAAGTTTCCCCAAGAAACAGATTTATTTTTGGAAAATACCTGACAAACTTATATGAACATTTTGGACATTGAAAATATATAAGGTTATTAAAATAAACTTTGTTATTTGCTATAGTGCTGATTGAAAACACAGTCATTTGTGGGGAAATAAATTAACAGAAAAGATGTTGAGGTTAGTTAAATGGCAGAGGATAAGGAATTTGTCAGATATTATTAATCTCTGTTAGAATAAAATCAGGACTTTCTTGACACCCCATTCTTATTTGGTTAATATAAAATAAGTAGTATGTTGATGCACATTTAAGAAAAATCCTGCCGATTAGAAAATGGATTTGGAGATAAATCTGATGAGAAGAGATAACTTTAAAGACACTTCAAAACATAACAAAAATTTAAAAGTTATTAGTGGAGGAAGGAATCTGTTATAAAACCTTAACATTTGTGGATAATTTGACTATACAAAAACCCCTTTACTTTTTTCACTTTATTACTAATATTTTATTATTTTATTAATATTTTATTTATTTTATTATTTGTATTTTTATATTTATTATTTATAAATATTTGGTTAATAAGACAAGATTGTTAACATAACCATTGTATTAAATGGTTATGTGGTTTCTGATAGTTAATAGAAGAGTTGTATAGCAAGAATTATTAAGAATTATCTATGCCATTCAATGCCATTGTAACATGTATACTATCATGTAAGAATCGAATCACCAGTCTATGTCCGACACAGGATACAGCATGCTTGGGGCTGGAGCACGGTGATGACCCAGAGAGATGTTATGGGGAGGGAGGTGGGAGGGGGATTCATGTTTGGGAACGCATGTACACCCGTGGTGGATTCATGTCAATGAAAAAAAAAAAAAAGAATTATCTAATCACCTTCAACACCTTTGATAAATCAAAACCTGCAAGTGAAAGTTTAAAAATTAGGTCCCAATTATAGAAGTATGATTTATTTCTATATCACTAAATAATTTAAACTCACCATTGTTTGTCTTTTTCTTCTTTATGCTTTACTATCTTTCCTGTACCTTAATTGATTAATTTATATTTCTTTCCCATGCTTCTCTTTTTCCTTTTAGGGTTCCCCCTGCTACTTTGTTCATATTTTTCTCCCCCAGATGTTTAAGGCGTGCTTCTTCATATCATTAAAATTGATGTCCTTATACATTTCCTTCTTATATTCTTCTATCCATGTAATTTTCTCCATATATATATATATATATATATATATTTTCATTCATGCTTCTGGTTCTCCCTCTCTTTCACTGTGTTCTGCAGGAGCTTTAGTAAGTCAAAACTTATTTGGAGATTTCTCACATATCTGTTCTGCAGCTTGATATCAGCTGTTTCTGGTTTCTCTCGTAAAGCCTGGTCTTATGGAAAGAATACTGGCTAGAATCCAAAAGACATGGGATTGAGTGCAACTCTGGCTGCAGCTCTATCTATAAAATGAAAAGATCAGAATAAAACAGACTGAATTTCCTTACAACTCTAAAATTCTATGAAGTATTCTTAAGCATATGGAGCCAGGAAGACTGGAATTTTTACCTTTGAGAGAGAGAAGGATGATTTTGCAAGGGCCACAACATGTGACAGTACCTTATCCTAGGGCAGTCTCCAGCCCAAAGTCAGGGAACAAACCAAGCATCAGTTTACAGGTATCCAACACCTTGGCATCCAGTCCCATCACTTCATTGCAAATAGATGGGGAAACAGTGGAAACAGTGTCAGACTTAATTTTTTGGGGCTCCAAAATCACTGCAGATGGTGACTGCAGCCATGAAATTAAAAGATGCTTACTCCTTGGAAGAAAAGTTATGACCAACCTAGATAGCATATTCAAAAACAGAGACATTACTTTGCCAACTAACATCCATCTAGTCAAGGCTATGATTTTTCCAGTAGTCATGTATGGATGTGAGAGTTGGACTGTGGAGAAGGCTGAGCACCGAAGAATTGATGCTTTTGAACTGTGGTGTTGGAGAAGACTCTTGAGAGTCCCTTGGACTGCAAGGAGATCCAATCAGTCCATTTTGAAGGAGATCAGCCCTGGGATTTCTTTGGAGGGAGTGATGCTGAAGCTGAAACTCCATTACTTTGGCCACCTCATGTGAAGAGTTGACTCATTGGAAAAGACTCTGATGCTGGGAGGGATTGGGGGCAGGAGGAGAAGGGGATGACAGAGGATGAGATGGCTGGATGGCTTCACTGACTTGATGGACGTGAGTCTGAGTGACCTCCGGGAGTTGGTGATGGACAGGGAGGCCTGGCGTGCTGCGATTCATGGGGTCACAGTCGGACACGACTGAGCAACTGAACTGAACTGAACTGAACACCTTGCCTCAGTTTTCCCTGAATGTCTAATGAAATGAATGTACTCATGCTAGGGCCAGAATTGGTTAGCACTATAAGGACCCAAATACATTTCACAGTTAGACTTTAAGATTATAGTTGTGAACCATATCTAGAGAGTCATTGATATAGATCATACAGGGTAGATTTAGAGTTCCAGAGAGACCCATTTGTTCCTGTCTGAATAATGCATTTTATCATGAAATATTATTATAAATATAATTTCAGACACTTCTCTTGTCCCAACAATACTATGGCTTTATAAGTTTTTTTTCTATATTCCTTGAAAGCACCTTCAACCAACTGTAGACCTCAGATGTAATTCAGAGAGATTTGGAGCAAATGTTAACTGATTTTTAATAACCAAGGCATTTCAGTAAAAGTTCTCTTAGTGCATGAAAGCTGTTTTTTTTTTTTTGAATAGTAGGAATGTGTAGGATTATGTAGTAAAATTCAAAGGATAAAGCATTAGCAGTATTATGAGATAAAAATTATCATTTCTATTTTGGTGATATGGACAATGGGGCTTAGAGGCATTGAGTCAAAGAGCCCAAGGTCACAAGCCAGTGAAGGATGGGGCATGAAACTTTCTAAAGCCGACATTCTTAACTCCTTTGCTATCTTTCCATTTTATAAAACAAATAATTTCATATTTATCCTTTACCTTATCTTCATTTTTGGTAGAATGTATTTTGAATGTGTGATATTTAAAATATCATAAAACTAAGATTCTACTATTTGAAGAAGAATGGAATTTTACTTAAGACATACTTTGATTGTTACATTTACTTTACAAAAAGAAGTGTTATTTTTGCCTGAGATCATCACTCATATTTTAGCATGTTTAATAGTCAATTAAATATGAAAATAGAAGAAATAATTTATGGAGATGCATTACTAGTAAGGATGGCGTTTATTAATTAAGTAAATGAGTGTCTAAAATCCTAGGTTAATCCAATTTGTTACACTTTTAATGTTTCTGAATCACAAAATAATTGCATAATTATGAATTACACATTTATTAAAGTGATTTCAAAGGATGACCATAGTTGACTTGTAGGATATCTCTTCGGGAAATTCTGTGAAACTGAATCCCTGACTTACAGAGAAAATGGCTAAAATATTATATCACTAGTTTAGTCACTCAGTTGTGTCTGCCTCTTTGTGACCCCATGGACTGCAGTACACCAGGCTTCCATGTCCATGGCCAACTCCCAAAGCTTGCTGAAACTCATGTCCATCAAGGCAGTGATGCCATCCAACCATCTCATCCTCTGTTGTCCCTTTCTCCTGCTTCAAGCTTTCCCAGCATCAGAGTCTTTTACAATGTCAGTTCTTTGCATCAGGTGGCCAAAGTATTGAAGTTTCAGTTTCAGTATCAGTCCCTCCAATGAATATTCACGACTGATTTCCTTTAGGATTGACTGGTTGGATCTCCTTGCAGTCCAAGGAACTCTCAGGACTCTTCTCCAACATCACAGTTCAAACGCATCAATTCTTTGTCACTCAGCTTTCTTTATAGTCCAACTCTTACATCCGTATATGACTACTGGAAAAACCATAACTTTGACTAGACGGAACATTATCAGCAAAGGAATATGTCTCTGCTTTTTAATATGCTGTCTAGGTTGGCCATAGCTTTTCTTCCAAGGAGCAAGTGTCTCTAATTTCATGGCTGCAGGCACCACCTGCAGGGATTTTGGAGCCCAAGAAAATCAAGTGTGTCACTGTTTCCACTGTTCTCGATTTATTTGTCATGGAGTGATGGAACTGGACACCATGATCTTAGTTTTTGAATGTTGAGTTTTAAGCCAACTTTTTCACTCTTCTCTTTCACTTTCATCAAGAGGCTCTTTAGTTCCTCTTCACTTTCTGACATAAGGGTGGTCTCATCTGCATGGCTGAGGTTATTGATATTTCTCCCTCAATCTTGATTCCAGCTTGTGCTTCATCCAGCCTGGGATTTCACATGATGTACACTGCATAGCAGTTAAATAAGCAGGGTGACAATATTTAGCCTTGATGTACTCCTTTCCCAATTTGGAACCAGTCTGTTGTTCCATGTCTGGTTGTATTTACCTCTTTTCATGGACCCAACATTCCAGGTTCCTATGCAAATCACTCTTTCAGCATCAGCCTTTACTTCAATCACCAGTCACATCCTCAACTGGGTGTTGTTTTCACTTTGGCTCCATCTATTCATTCTTTCTGGAGGTCTTTCTCCACTCTTCTCCAGTAAGATATTGGGCTTCTACTGACCTGGGGAGTTCATCTTTCATTGTCCTACCTTTTTGCCTTTTGTTAATGTTCATGGGGTTCTCTTTGCATTGATCAGTGAAGAAGGCTTTCTTATCTCTTCTTGCTATTCTTTGGAACTCTGCATTCAGATGCTTATATCTTTCCTTTTCTCCTTTGCTTTTCACTTCTCTTCTTTTCACAGCTATTTGTAAGACCTCCCCAGACAGCCATTTTGCTTTTTTGCATTTCTTTTCCATGGGGATGGTCTTGATCCCTGTCTCCTGTACAATGTCATGAACCTTCATCCATAGTTCATCAGGCACTCTATTAATCAGATCTAGGCCCTTAAATCTATTTCTCACTTTCACTGTATAATCAAAAGGGATTTGATTTAGGTCATACCTGAATGGTCTAGTGGTTTTCCCTACTTTCTTTAATTTAAGTCTGAATCTGGTAATAAGGAGTTCAAGATCTGAGCCACAGTCAGCTCTTGGTCTTGCTTTTGCTGACTGTATAGAACTTCTCCATCTTTGGCTGCAAAGAATATAATCAATCTGCTTTCAGTGTTGACCATCTGGTGATGTCCATGTGTAGAGTCTTCTCTTGTGTTGTTGGAAGAGGGTGTTTGCTATGACCAGTGCATTTTCTTGGCAAAACTCTATTAGTCTTTGCTCTGCTTCATTCTGTATTCCAAGGCCAAATTTGCCTGTTACTCCAGGTGTTTCTTGACTTCCTACTTTTGCATTCTAGTCCCCTATAATGAAAAGGACATCTTTTGGGGGTGTTAGTTCTAAAAGGTCTTGTAGGTCTTCACAGAACCGTTCAACTTCAGCTTACTCAGCGTTACTGGTTGGGGCATAGACTTGGATTACCGTGATATTGAATGGTTTGCCTTGGAAACGAACAGAGATCATTCTGTCATTTTTGAGACTACATCCAAGTACTGCATTTCAGACTCTTCTGTTGACCATGATGGCTATTCCATTTCTTCTGAGGGATTCTTGCCCGCAGTAGTAGACATAATGGTCGTCTGAGTTAAATTCACCCATTCCAGTCCATTTTAGTTTGCAGATTCCTAGAGTGTAGATGTTCACTCTTTCCATCTCCTGTTTGACCACCTGCAATTTGCCTTGATTCATAGACCTGACATTCCAGGTTCCTATGCAATATTGCTCTTTACAGCATCGCACCTTGCTTCTATCACCAGTCACATCCACAACTGGGTATTGTTTTTGCTTTGCCACCATCCCTTCATTCTTTCTGGAGTTATTTCTCCACTGATCTCCAGTAGCATATTGGGCACTTACTGACCTGGGGAGTTCCTCTTTCAGTATCCTATCATTTTGCCCTTTCATACTGTTCATACTTCTTCAGTGATCAATGCAAAGAAATAGAGGAAAAGAACAGAATGGGAAAGACTAGAGATCCCTTCAAGAAAATTAGAGATACCAAGGGAACATGTCATGCAAACATGGGCTCAATAAAGAACAGAAATGGTATGGACCTAACAGAAGCGGAAGAAATTAAGAAAAGGTGGCAAGAATACACAGAAGAACTGTACAGAAAAGATCTTCATGACCCAGATAATCACGATGGTGTGATCACTCACCTAGAGCCAGACATCCTGAAATGGGAAGTCAAGTGGCCTTAGAAAGCATCACTACGAACAAAGCTAGTGGAGGTGATGGAATTCCAGTTGAGCTGAAATCTTTCAAATCCTGAAAGATGATGCTGTGAAACTGTTGCACTCAATATGCTTGCAAATTTGAAAAACTCATCAGTGGCCACAGAACTGGAAAAGCTCAGTTTTCATTCCAATCCCAAAGAAAGGCAATGCCAAAGAATGCTCAAACTACCGCCCAATTGCACTCATCTCACACACTGGTAAAGTAATGCTCAAAATTCTCCAAGCCAGGCTTCAGAAATATGTGAACTGTGAACTTCTTGATGTTCAAGCTGGTTTTAAAAAGGGCAGAAGAACCAGAGATCAAATTGCCAACATCTGCTGGATTATGGAAAAAGCAAGATAATTCCAGAAAAACATCTATTTCTGCTTTATTGACTATGCCAAAGCCTTTGACTGTGTGGATCACAATAAACTGTGGAAAATTCTGAAAGAGATGGGGTAATACCAGACCACCTGACCTGCCTCATGAGAAATCTGTATGCAGGTCAGGAAGCAACAGTTAGAAATGGACATGGAACAACAGACTAGTTCCAAATAGGAAAAGGAGTACATCAAGGCTGTATATTGTCACCCTGCTTATTTAACTTATATGCAGAGTACATCATGAGAAATGCTGGGCTGGAGCAAGCAACAAGCTGGAATCAAGATTGCCGGGAGAAATATCAATAACCTCAGATATGCAGATGACACTACCCTTATGGCAGAAAGTGAAGAGGAACTAAAAAGCCTCTTGATGAAAGTGAAAGTGGAGAGTAAAAAAGTTGGCTTTAAGCTCAACAGTCAGAAAACAAAGATCATGGCATCTGGTCCCATCACTTCATGGGAAATAGATGGGGAAACAGTGGAAACAGTGTCAGACTTTATTTTGGGGGGCTCCAAAATCACTGCAGATGGTGATTGCAGCCATGAAATTAAAAGACGCTTACTCCTTGGAAGAAAAGTTATGACCAACCTAGGCAGCATATTCAAAAACAGAGACATTACTTTGCTGACTAAGGTCCGTCTAGTCAAGGCTATGGTTTTTCCAGTAGTCATGTATGGATGTGAGAGTTGGACTGTGAGGAAGGCTGAGTGCCGAAGAATTGATGCTTTTGAACTGTGGTGTTGGAGAAGACTCTTGAGAGTCCCTTGGACTGCAAGGAAATCCAGCCAGTCCATTCTGAAGGAGATCATCCCTTGGATTTCTTTGGAGGGAATGATGCTGAAGCTGAAACTCCAGTTCTTTGGCCACCTCATGCGAAGAGTTGACTCATTAGAAAAGACTCTGATGCTGGGAGGGATTGGGGGCAGGAGGAGAAGGGGACGACAGAGGATGAGATGGCTGGATGGCATCACAGACTCTATGGACGTGAGTCTGAGTGACCTCTGGGTGTTGGTGATGGACAGGGAGGCCTGGCGTGCTGCAATTCATGGGGTCACAAAGAGTCAGACACGACTGAGCGACTGAACTGAACTGAACTGTGGGTTTCTCAAGGCAAGAATATGAAGTGGTTTGCCATTCCCTTTCCAGTGGACCACGTTTTGTCAGAAATCTCCACCATGACCCATCTGTCTTGGGTGGCCCTACGTGGCATGGCTTATAGTTTCATTGAGTTAGACAAGGCTGTGGTCCATGTGATCAGTTTGATTAGTTTTCTGTGATTGTGATTTTCATTCTTTCTGCCCTCTGAGAATTAAGGATAAGAGGCTTATGGAAGTTTCCTCTTGGGAGAGGCTGTGGGGGAAACTGGATCTTGTTCTGATGGGCAGGGCCCTGCTCAGTATATCTTTAACCCAATTTTCTGTTGATTGGCGGGACTCTGTTCCCTTCCTGTTGTTTGACCAGAGACCAAACTATGGTGGAGTTAATGAAATAATGGTGGCCTCCTTCAAAAGGTCCTGTGCACACATTGTTGCACTCAGTGCCTCCAACCCCGCAATAGGCCACTGCTGATCCACGCCTCCGCCAGAGACTCCTAGACCTCACAGGCAAGTCTGGGTCAGTCTCTTTTGGGGTCACTGCTCCTTTCTCCTGGGTCCTGGTGCACACAAGGTTTTGTTTGTGCCCTCCAAGAGTCTATTTTTCAGTCCTGTGTA
Source organism: Ovis canadensis (assembly GCF_042477335.2). NCBI lineage: Eukaryota > Metazoa > Chordata > Mammalia > Artiodactyla > Bovidae > Ovis > Ovis canadensis. The sequence goes on along the minus strand of NC_091248.1, from coordinate 69,013,287 downwards.
AGTTCTGTAATCAAATCATATCACTAAGGGTCTGTGTAATACTCCATATCAAGAAATAAACAATACCTGTCCAAAAATTATCTGCATGTAAGTATATATTGAATGAATAAAAGAAAGATAGTCATCATCACTCAAAATTTATGTATTATATTTGTTTTTAAGCACTTAGTTCCTGATGCTATTTTTTTAAATACAATCCTATAACATCCTTCTTATATAAATCAGTGTACACCTCATTTAATGTCATTTACAGTGTACTACTAATGCCATTCAGAATGAAACTGTCCATGGTCCTTGATTAAACCCTCTCATGAGACTCCAAGCCACTGTTCAGGAGTCCCTCAATATATAATTGGCTCTAATTCCAGAGACAGGGGCAAGTAAGAAGGTAAAAATAAAATTTTTCACACTTTTTAACAGCTTTCTTGAAGGATGACTGACATAAACTGCATATATTTAAGTATACAAATTTGGGAAGTCTTTGTGAGACAACAAACATCATCACCATCAAGATAACGAACACATATGACAACCGTTAGATTTCTTCCTATCCCTTTTGTGTTCCTTCCCTTTCACCTGTCCCTGCCTCTACATTTTCTGCAGGCAGACACTGATTTTCTTTGTCACCATAGATTAGTTATAGTTTGTTGGTTTTTTTTTTAATTTCTAACTAAACGGAATCCTATCTTGTATGCTCTTGTCTGCCGTTTTTCTCCCAGATTATTTTGAGGTGCATCCATGTATTTTTCAGTAGTTCATTCCTTTTTATTGTTTAGTAAGCTTCCATTTCATACACTGTGCAGTTTATCATTTCACTTCTTAATGGGCACTTGGGTTATTTACAGATTTTGGCTGTTAAGCATTAAGCTGCTATTTAGCATTCATGTAGAAGACAAAGACTTTCATTTCTCTTAGGTAATACTTAGAAGTGGAATGGCTGGGTCACATACATATTTAACTTTTTTAAAAAAATGCTAAGCTGTTTCCCAAACTGGTTGTACAGTTTTGCATTCCTACCAGCATTGGATGGGAATTCCAGTTACTCTAACCCTTGCTAAAACTTGGCATGATTTGTATTTAATTTAAGCGATTTGAATAGGTGTGTAATAGTTTCTCACTGCAGTTTTAATTTTCAGTTCCTTAATAATTAATTATATTTAGCATCTTTCATATGTTTATTTCTCTCTCTGATGAAGTATATCCTCAAATATCCAGTCCATTTTTTAAAGGGTTTATGAAAAGCAATAAGGACTCTTCTTGTGTTGATAGATACAGTCCTTGTCTAGAGAGCTGGTATGGGTTATCCTTTACAGCTTACTTAATTGTGTTGAAAATATTCATGAAATTATACCCATGCTTTATTTTTTTTCTTGATCACACAGTGATCACTTTGCTGTTTACTTGAAACTAATAACAACATTGCAAATCAGCTGTACTACAGTATTAAAAAGATTTAGGAAAGCTTTGGCACTTTCTTTAGAAAGACCTCACAAGTGATCAGGCTACTTCTGAAACTTTCTTTTAAAGAGATAACTCATTTTATGAAACCCACTCCTTGAAGGCTTGGGTCATTCGACTGTATCACATTGTACCTTTCCTCTCCAGTGTCATCTGCTGATCTGGTGGTCACGGCTCACATTCAGTGAATAACTTGGTACAGAACTCTTCCTCCCTATTCCACATCTCAGAGTCACAAGAGTGTAGAGTTTTCCTCTCCACAACGTATCTCATCATCATATTTGGTGATTTTTTAAAAACTTATTTTCTTAAACAACTGTAGTTGGTTTACAGTATTACACTGAGTGATTTTTGAGTTGATGTATGTGACCTGTCTCACACAGTAGCTCCACTGTCTCTTGACTAGTCCACATAGTCTTGATCTTTGCTCTACTGTAGCAACCCACTCCTATTGTCACATTTTAAACTTTGACATTATCTGAAACAGTTTCACTTTCCAAATCAAAAATCCAGTATTTCACTTTCTGACCATTGCCATATCTCACCAAATCTTTCACTTCCTACTTCCACTGCATATCCTTTCTTTCATATTGACTCCCTGTTCTCATTCATCCTTTTGCTATACTGGTTGGCAAAATGCCAGCATCAGTGAAGCAGCACCTACCAAGACTGCTTTCTTCCCATGCCCCTCTCAGACTGTCAAAGGGAACAAATAAGCTTAAATTGCTCTCGTCTTAAAAACAATGGTCTCCCTGGATCCTGTGGGTAATATCCCAATTCTCTTTTATTCTCTTCAAATCCAGGTTTCTAAATGCTCCATTTCTTCTATTTCCTCCTCTGTATTATATGTTTTTTAAAGGAGTTAAAAATCTCCCTGAATACCTGCTCAGTTGTTTTTAATCCATGAAAAGTTCTGAAATTGCATATTCATAAAAAATATGCAAATGATATCTCATAGTTATTTTTTTAACATGGGATATTTTGAAAAAGCATATGTTGAGGAGAGACTATGTATAATCATAGTTTTTATATTTTTTATTTAATTGAAGTTACAATTATTTTCATATATGTAAATAAATGAATATGATTATTGCTTTCCCTATCAGTCTTTGAAATTCTGAATTGTATTCTTTAGGAAAATGAATAAGTCACCCATCTATAATTATTTTATAAGACATGATATATCTGTAAGTAACCTTCTAACTTTTATTCTCTATGTTTTTGAGTATTACACTGGTGAAAAAATACTTTTTTGTCCTCAGAAGCAGTGCTCCCTCCCCTTCTAGGATTTAGGGAAATAAAAATAATAGGCACTCTTTCAGAAACAAGCCAAACTACTGGGGAGCTGAGCATTTAGCCTGACCTGTGTGGGCCCCTCTGTGGAGTCCACAAGTACCAGGTTAGTTTGGCCACCATAGGTGGTTCAAGTCTGGAATGAGATCAAACTTAACTCTCACTTTGATTTACCTATCCCATGGGGAGGCTGAGCTACTTTGGGCTTTTAGGCTTAGGGCCTGTTCTATAAAGGTACCAGAATATCCAGTAACCATATGTGTGGTGTTTACCTTTGTTCTGCAGGAGCGGAAATAAAGAATTCATATTTTTAATAATACACTTAGGTCAGAGTTATTTCTCTGAAGACTTTTCCTTTCTATGGCTCAGATGAGATTCTTTTGGAATGTAATGAAGACTGCATTAGGACTTCTGGTGAACTAAAACATGCCGCAGAGCTGATTATTTGTAGCAAGTCATTTATGTCATTAAAAAAAAAAATCACTAACTTTTGATCATGTGTATCATCTGGGAAATAAACTAAACTTTGTTTATCTGTATGGAGCAAACTCTGTAGCCTGTTGAAGGTGATGGCCAAATCTAGTTGGGGCAAGTGGTGAATAGCATTATTTCTTACACCTGTGATAATGGTACCTCTTTACCCTGAAAAAAATGCCCTTTAAAGATCTGTTCTCCTATTCTCCTGGACTCTCTGCTTCTCTCACTTAGCCACTAATTTAATATGGATAATTGTTTTATATCTTAGTCCTTCAGGTGCCAAAATCCTCAAGTGATATTTAACTCTGTTAAAACTACTTCTGTCCTCAATTGATGAATTTCTGACATTATTTCTTGCTATCATTTTAAATTAATCAGTTAATCCCATTGTTATCTTTATCACAATCATTACCTAATCAAGAGCCTCCATTGATTTTTATAGGACTAAATGGCTTTCCCCCTTTAAGAAACCCCAAAGCATAAAATGGAGAAGGCAATGGCACCCCACTCCAGTACTCTTGCCTGGAAAATCCCATGGATGGAGGAGCCTGGTAGGCTGCAGTCCGTGGGGTCTCTAGGAGTTGGACACGACTGATCAACTTCACTTTCCCTTTTCACTTTCATGCATTGGAGAAGGAAATGGCAACCCACTCCATTGTTCTTGCCTGGAGAATCCCAGGGACAAGGGAGCCTGGTGGGCTGCTGTCTCTGGGGTCGCACAGAGTAGGACACAACTGAAGTGACTTAGCAGCAGCAAAGCATAAAAAGTACCCTTACTCTCTCGTAGCAGTAAATAAATTAATCTGTAAATAAATCAATAAAATACATCTTCTAGCACTTGAAGTAGCTTCCAGTTCCAGTTAAGTAACTGATTTTAATCTTAACACGTATTTGCATACCATCAATTTTGTGTGCCACATAGGTTGACTGAGTGAGTAATCTGGGAAATAATTTTATGAAATGACTAATCATCTTGTTATAAACTACATGACATAAAGGACATTCTGTTAATTCAGGGTCAGGCCAGATGGTAAGGCAAGAAAGTGGCTTCTGTGTGGCTAAACTTGAAAATGTACAATTGAGAAATTAAATGAGGACTCCAGGAAATAGCACCTCTAAGAAATATTTCCAGGAAATAACACCTACTCAGTTAGAAAGCAAGGAATGATTGCCGGTTGCTATTAATGCAAGCATCATATGTGTAAATATTGGCAAGCTTTAAAGCTTGGGTTCAAAATCAAGGAAAGCTTTGTGAGCACCACATGTTATTGCAGATTTCTTAAATGGAGTCAGTGAGAGTAATAGATAAATATTTTTATCAATTAAACTAATAAAACAGATGCATCCTTCTAATATTTTTGTCAAAGCTGAATAATGATAGTTGTGATTGACAATAACAGGACACTTGTTGACATAATATAGTCATAGATTTATTAAATTATATTCATGATTGAATGAAAGATTACCCATCTAGAAACAAAGGAAAATGGGGCCAGTCCATAGTGTTCACTCAAATATTTTCCTCAGCTTAAGGCCTCTGATCTGTGTGATATGGGGAGAGGTTAATTTTTGCCCATGAAGAACATATTTCAACCAGTTGTGGATAAGAGAAGAATCAGAATTAAGAAGCCTCCAGTCTTAGAGAACAGAATTTCTTGAAAGAAGTACAAATGTACTATTCAGATTATTGCCTTTTTTCTAGTAACTTGACTAACTTTTAGGTTTCTTCTTGGTTATTTGAAAACCGTTGTAAGACTGTAAGGCTGGAGTCTCATATGCTGGAATTTATCATCGTAATACATGTGATTGCATATATTTGTGGTGCTTAGGTTGTTCAAAGTAGCATTTTGTCTTGAAAACATACTGCTCCTACATTAAATAATTGCAGACTGCTATCATGGCAACCCACTCCAGTATTCTTGCCTGGAGAATCCCATGGACAGAGGAACCTAGCGGGCTACAGTCCATGGGGTTGCAAGAGTCGGACACGATTGAATGACTTTCAGTACTATTACTATCACCTGGGGATAAATTTCTGCAATTTAGGAAATCCACTTCAAATGGCTAAAAAATAGAAATGGGGATTGATTGTTTTAACTAACTGGAAACTAAAAATTAGTTTGAGTGTTAAGATTGGTTTGCTTTATTAGTTCAGTGATGTCATTAAGCTTCTGTCTCCTTTGTCTACCATATCCACTTTCTCTTCACTCAAAGGACTGCACAATTCTCTAGACACATCTTAGAAGAGAAATAAGGAGTGGTTTTGTTGCAGGAAGGGGGACCCCTTCCAGGGCCCGAAACTGGGCTCTTGTCTAACACTTGGAAATGAATTGTCCGAGGAGACACATGTGCTGATAAAGCAAGAGATTTTATTGGGAAAGGGCACCCGGGTGGAGAGCAGTAGGGTAAGGGAACCCAGGAGAACAGCTTTGCTACATGGCTTGCAGTGATGGTGATGGGATTAATTTCTGGGTTGTCTTTAGCCAATCATTGTGAATCAGAGTCCTTCCTGGTGGTGCAGGCCTTGTTCAGCCAAGATGGATGCCAGAGAGGATTCTGGGAGGTGGTCAAACATGTGGTGTCTCCTTTTGACCTTTCCTGAACTCTTTCAGTTGATGGTGGCTTGTTAGTTCCATGTTCCTTACCAGGACCTGCTGTCATAAAATAACTCATGCAAATTGTTACTATGGTGCCTGGCCGGGGTGCGCAGTTTCAGTCACTGTGCTTCCCCTAACAGTTTCTATAGCTTTTTCAGAAATTACAGAGCTTTTGTCTTGGAGGTCTCCAATAAATGGCTTCTCCAGTGTCAGTGAACAGAACTGGGTCATACGGCACCCATAGGAATTAGTTTCCAAATACATTGATTCTATAAGGTCTATATCTATGATATCTACCCTGAACATATTTGTTTTTCAATATCTATTCCACCAGATATTCTGAGTAGCAGCAGTGCAGTTTGACTGATTAACATTTAAGGGTAGTTTCATTCTTCTTGCGTATAGCTGGTTAAGAAATTGTCATTTGTCCCAGATTTGTCAGTGATAAATGAGAGGTTGGCTGGAGGCAACTAGGAATGCTCTTTCTTTTAAGAGAAAGTGACAAGAAATGTGCCTCCCTCCCCACTTTCTTCTATTTCACTCCTACCTTCTCACCCTTTCTCCTTCCTTTCTACCCCGTTCAATGAAAAAAAAGAAAAGAAAGAAGCATGTTGCCTTGATTTCTCCTGGCAGCCATCTTTTGATTGTGAGGAAAACTGTCGATAGGATACATCCAATTCTGTAAAGCCTTCGTGACTTATTGAGTCACTAAATCAAACTCACTCAACTACTTCTGAATTTCCTATTATGTGAAAATAAAATTCCTTCTTCCTTAAACCATAAATTAGGTTTTTTAATGCCCATAACCAAAAAAGTTATAAGTAGTGCCATATTTAGGCCAAAATATCAGTTATCAGGAAAATGAAAATTGATATTGGGAAGTTACCACAATATTTACTGTATAGATTAAGATATAAAGAATATAACCATCTCTTAATTTTCCAAACTAGTAGTGACAAGCAGAATAATGTGTCATTTGCAAACCATTCAAAAGTCATTTTAATTTGGCTTTGGGTAATAGTTGGTGTTCTATGAAGAAAGGATTCCATATTCTCTGTGCTCTCAAAACTGAGCAGTGAAAATCTACTCTAGGTTTATTAGGAGGTGCTGGTAATTTTTGAATTTGTTTAGTCTTTTAATGTCAGGCACACCTTGTTGGAGAAGGGCACCATCATTATCAGTTCAGATAGAGTTGCCCCTCCTTCCTCTCTCTTCAGAGGCTTTTCTCTTCCTATGGACAGAGCATTGCTTTGGTTTCAAAGGATCTCCCATCAGAGAAATGTTAGGGAAATATGAATAAACATTAGGAACAGTACTCAAATCATGATCAAACTATATAACAAATTATATTTGGTGTTAAATGTCAATACGAAGTTGAAAGCACAATTTGCCTAGGATAATTAAGAATTGATTTCAGGTCTTTGTAAGAACGTAGAGAAAAACATATAGGAAAATGCCTCAATGGACTAAATTCTTTCTAATGAGTATAGAAGGATGGTTGACACTATAAAAGGAAAAAGAATGTTTGAGATAGTTCCCATATTAAAATAAAGTTTGAAATGGTCAAGGAAAAAAATCCTGGTTATGGTTAGAAGCAGATTGTGTGCCTTAGGGAAAGTAGACTTCAAATATAAATTATTCAGCCAATAATAATAGTAATAGTTCTATACCTAAGAGTGCTCATATTATAAAATAATTATTTCAGTGGGAATAAAAAAACAACTTTTAGAAGCAAGAGAGTTGAAAAGAATTTGTTTTTTTCGTAGACATTTTGGTTACAGTTTTAAAAATAACAGTCAGTGTGCATTTGCACAATTCAGCAAATTTAACATTTCATGACATCTAAGGATCTTTTCTTATTATATTTGACATTATCATTAATTCAAAATATTTTAAATATTATTAAAAATGTTTACAAAGTATGATGAAAAAGTAAAAGCCCACTCAAAAAAAGCATCTGAGTTGCTTATGGAATGCTTTTTTTCTAAGACTGGATTGCTAGCTCTTGATGAAGATTGAAAGGTAACCCAGAAAGGGCCATGTAATGCAAATAATACTTATAAGTCATTTATTAGTTTTTTAGTTAGAATACCTAAAGATTTAAGTGACTCCATAGCTAAAAATCCTAAAAGGGAACCTTAAAATTCTAACAATATTGATATGATAAAACTATGATGACCTGTGGGGTGGGATGAACAGAGTATAAATTTAAAAAAAACAACAAATAGAAAAAAACCTATGAACTTAGAGTAAATGTTTAATAGAAAATTAGGTCATAACCATGAGAAAATATCAGAGAAGATAAACTTGAGATTGATGTAAGGCTTACAAAAATGTCAAGGAAATTAAAATTGTTAGATCTTTTTGGAGCACTGTTCAAACTGAAAGAACAATGCATAAATTTATCATTTAGAATAAATGGTGAGATGTTAAAAGATTATGGTAAGATAGTAGAGCTCAAGTCCTATTTTGCTTCTTCTCTTTTAAGGAGAGCAACTTGCAAAGGATAGAAAAAACAGATTACAGAGGAACTCTTCAAGTGAGAGAGAATACTTAGAGAATACTTTAGTGTCTAGGGTCATGTAGAATGCAAGTACTGAAACAGCTCATGCTTATCAAAAACTAAAATGGATAATACTTGAGATATCAAGAACAGGAAGAGTTTACATGGTTAGAGTGAGAAGCTGGATATTCGTAGAATTGTCCACATTGGTCCTGTGATTTTCTTAAATAAGTCAAAAGTGTGTGAACCTTTAAAAGTGCTTGTATTACTAAAAACCATGTGTTTTTCACTAATAGTATGCTATTTAAAACCAAACTTGTTTTCTTTTTTGATAGAATACTTAGTGAAAGCTGTGAATATAATCAATCCTGATTATAGCAGATCTTTTGACAAAGTGAAAGTATTTGTGTGGACAAGTTAGAGAAAAATATGCTGTAGAACTAAATGGAGTGTAGCTGCCTGGATGATCACATTCAAGGATTACTTGTTAACTGATGGATGACAGCTAAAACCAAGGTCCGTGATTGACATGCTAGAGATGCTATCATTTTCAACATTTGTCACTGACTTTGAGAAAAGTGTAGAAGACCTAACTATCAAATTTAAGGACAATGTAAGGTTGGATGGCAGAGTTAAAATAATCCTTATTCAGACAGATATCAAGAGGGTCATAGGCCAAAAGAAAGTAAAATTTAATAGAAATTCATTCACCTTTTTTTTTTCTATCCAGTGTTCACTTATTAAGCATCTTCTTTTATATGTAAAGCACTTGGTGGTGGTAGTGGTTTAGTTGCTAAGTTGTGTCCGACTTTTGAGACCCTATGGACTGTAGCCTGCCAGGTTCCTCTGTCCATGGGATTCTCCAGGCAAGAATACTGGAGTGGATTGCCATTTCCTTCTCCAGGGGATCTTCCCAGCCTAGGAACTGAACCCGGGTCTCCTGCATTGCAGGCTGATTCTTTACCAACTGAGCTACAAGAGAAGGCCATATAAAGCACTTAGCCTATTGCTAAAAAGGCAAAACTGAATTAAGACATGTCCCTGTTTTAGAAATGGAATTCCCAGGTGGCTCAGTGGTAAAGAGTCCACTTACCAATGCAGGAGACACAGGTTCAGTCCTTGGGTTGGAAAAATCCCTTGGAGGAAGAAATAGCAACCCACTCCAGTATTCTTACCTGGAGAGTCTCCCATGGCCAGAGGAGCCTGGAGGGCTACAGTCCATGCTGTCTCAAGGAACTGGGCACAACTGAGCTAGCATGCACATTTTAGAAGTACAGAAGATAAGATATTTTAAGAAATAATTGTGATTAAATATAAACCTTGCTATAAGTGCTTACAGTTGTTACGGAAGCACAGGTTTATGAATAAATGGATTGAGTGGGAAGAACTAGGTATAGGTTTTTGGATGACTTATAAAATAGTAGACATGCTTAGTTTTAACCTTATGAGGGGAAAGATGCGTCAGTGACATAATGTGAGTGCCTTAAAATGTAAATGAATTAAAATTATAATGTTTAAACAAAGTAAATAGACAACGTTGTATCCTTTTCTGTGCTCACCTTTCAAAAGGATGTGACTAAAAATGAAAGAAGACAAACACAAAGATGTATATCCAAGAGGAGATGCCAACTAAATAAATTATTTCTAGTGTTAATAAGGAAATAACATAAGAGTTGACTAAATTATGACTGTCCGGTTTTTCCATGTTACATATTTTATTCTTACTTGATCTTTTTTAAGGTTATATGTTAATAATGCTTATAATAATATCATAATATATCCTCTTGGTTAGAAGTTGCTTTCTTTCATGTCCCTTCCCCTGTTGTTGATGTGTATGTGTGTGTATATATGTCGTGAAAGTGAAAGTTGCTCAGTCATGTTCGACTCTTTGTGACCCCAAGGATTATACAATCCATGGAATTTTCCAGGCCAGATCCCTTCTCCAGGGGATCTGCCCAATCCAGATCTCCTGCATTGCGGGCAAATTCTTTACTATCTGAGCCACCAGGGAAGACCAAGAACACTGGAGTGGGTAACCTATCTCTTCTCCAGGGGATCTTCCCAACCCAGGAATAGAACCAGGGTCTCCTGCGTTGTAGGCAGATTCTTTCCCAACTGAGCTATCAGGGAAGCCCATGTGTTTCAAAAGTAAAATTTAAAGCAACAATAAGAGAAAGACATAAACTCGTGATTGTTAAGGGGTAGATTTATTATTCCTGCTTATAAGGGATACTTACTCGTATGTCTTTGATCATTTTCATTAAGAGTATTTTGTTAGAAGTTCATTTAATTTGGATCCTTCCTCTTAAGAGACATTTTGATTTAAAGTTGACTTTTAACTAGTGGAATTAACCTTGGTTGAGTTAGCCTTAAGTACTTAATGTCTTTTTGGTGCTTATTTTCCCTTTCAATTTTATAGTGATTTTGTTGTAATGACTGCAGCATTTAGTTTCATGAAATTTGTTCTCATAATAGAAATAAGAAATTTTATTTGAGAATGCAAAAATAAATATTTCTCATATCAATGCATTGAAGTTTGGTGCTAGTGTTTCTGGTCTGCAAAGTATACATTTATTTTAATCAGTGACCAGTTAGCTCACGTGGCTGTCCATATTGTTAATGAAGGAGAGGTCATGGGTTTCATCCTGGTGCAGGCCAGCAAAATTCTCTTTGTAATGTGGCATAGGATATGCCCCTCACCCCAGCCAGCTGGCTGGCAAATGTGTGCAGTTGGTGACAAGGAGAACTGGGTGAGACTGTGTAGATGGATTGGTGCAAATTCATCACCATAGCTAGGAAAATAACCCTGAGTGAATGTCTCCCTAATGGACAACACATGGTTGTTTATATTCAATTGAACTGTAGATATATAGTTTATCATTAGTCTTACTTACAGAAAATCTCACTTTTATTTAATAGGTAAAATACTTCCCTGCTTTAATTCTTTTGGATTAAATTTCTTAGCTATATTTTACAGATAGCTCACATTTTGTTTTCACATAATCTTCTCTTACGTGTAAAGTTGAGTAGCTTTTTAGGACATTTGGGTTTTGCAACAGTCTTGTCTAGTTTTTTAAGACCATAGGCAAAAATCACATGAGCATTGATGATTTTGATAAGACTAAGTCAGTCTGTGATGAATATTAATGGTGAAAAAAAGTTAAATCAAGCACATAATCTTTGGCTACTATAATTCGGACATCTCTTCCTCTGCATTTATTAATATGATTTGGGTAAAAGAGTAAATTCAGTACTATCTTGTTTTTTGGAAGTCTGTGTGCTTTAACCAGCACAAATTAAATTAAGCTATTTACTACTTTCCAAAAGGGTGCTTAATAATGTTGAGTAAGCTTTCAAACTCAGTTTACTTCAGCATACATTAATTACTCTCATCTAATCATGCTGTATCATGTAATTAATATGAACATAGCTAGGATCCACTTCTATTTTCTTTTCTTTCTGCAGGCTGTCATACAAAACAGCATAACATGTGTTTTAAAAATACAGTTTAACAAACCAAATCTAACTTTTCCTTTAAAAACATTGTATATTTCATTTGGTCATCTCAGACATTTCATAAGAGGTGATCTTAGTATAATTGGATTCATTCTTTTTTTAAAATGGTAAGTTTAATTAAATACAGCCAAAACCTATTTTATTATTTCAGCCTAATTAATCATATATCAAAACCTTAGTTTTAGAAAAAGTAGATTATAGAATATACACAGTGAATTTCTGTTAGGCTCAAAATGACTCGAGGTTTTATTCTAATACAAAATGTGAAATAGAAATTTCATTATTTATATTTCACTGAGTATCACTGAGTGACCAAATCATACAGACTTTTATACCACATTTATATATTCACTGAGTACCACTATTGGTAAGGAAGTCTGAGAGCCATGGAATATATAATTAGCTGGGCTTTTCAGAAATTAAAGCTCTGCAGTTTTCATTGTATAATTTTTACATTGAAATGACTTCTGTGTTTAGAGAATATTAATCTCTTTAGATCTCTAAAAGGCTATTGTCAGACCTGGTCTGATAATAGCCGTTTACTGAGATTTTAAGTTGTTTCAATCTAATTTTTACAATAGGCTATAGCACGATACAGTTGATAGCAACTATTTGTGTACATTTCCTGTTTTTAATGTAGTATCAGAATGTCCCTATAGAAAGTGCTTGGTACTTCTCATACCTTATTTCCAAAAAAAAAAAAAAGTTCTATATTTGTATTCCATGGTTATTTGATATAACACACACACAAAATGAATATATTTAATTTCTCTTTCTCTCTCTCCCTCTGTGTGTGTGTGTGAATTTAGAAATGTGCTACTAATCATTTTTCCCCAAATTCCTATTTTTATGAGTTTTAGGGTTTTTACAGTCAGTATGAATTCTTCTGTCAGAGTGCAGACCGACTGACAATACAATCATTTAAAAATCTAATTGCTTTCACCTGTTTAAATAAGTGAAATTCATGCTGGAAAACGTGTGCAAACTGCCACGGGAAGTAGTTGAACTCCCACTCAAGGAAGGTTTTGCAGACATCTTTTTTTTTTTTTTTTTTTTTTTTGTCCCTTGAGGTGTTTATGTCCTTTTAAAAGTCTGTATGGATTTGGTCTATAGCCACAGATTTGTGACTAAATGACTGTGTGATCGAAGCTACTAAACAGTAATAAGGCTTGGTAATAGCTGTTTGAGGTTTATTTCAAAAGCTTCATGTCTAATCTCATTAGTATACCTATGGGTACAAATGTTATTTTTCCCTCGTGTGTTCTAAACATAAAGGAAATAATAGATCATAATTAATGTACTAAAAAGGCACATTTTGCCTCTGTTTTTATTTTACAATGCATAGTTAGTTCACCTAAACCTAGCAAATATGAATGTGTTTTCTCTTCCTTTTTAATTTTGTTTTTAACTAAAAAGCTGCACTGATATTATACAGAAAGAGAAGATGAATGTTTGCCACTGAATTCCACTAGATTTAAATAAATAAAAACAAAGAATAATTCTCTAATAGTCTGGCAACACATCTGAAGCTCAGTCTGTTGTTTGTTTGGGAAGGTGAATGGAATATGTGTTATGCAATTTCTTAGCAGCAATCATTACACATTTTCAGTTGATAGACTTTTAAGCTGTCACATCCTTATTTTCTTTTCCTGGCAACAATTATTGCATCATGAAATGAAGATAATTGTAATTTTGTTTTGTCTTGGATGCCATTTATAAGATGTGCTATACATATTATTACCTCTCATTCCTATTAGATTTTTTTTTTTTAGTAAAATTAGAGTTCAGTTGATTCAGGGTATTATACTACTGCTTATAAAGCATTATTAGCATTTTGTTAAGATTGGATATTAAGGAATTCAAATGACCAGGTCCGTTATTAGAATAGGGAAACAAATTCCACTTAACTATTTTGATTTTTTTCCCTCTCTTCGAATATGTAGAGCATGTACTTTGTGCACAGGCTAACTTACAATATATATGTGTGCTTGTGTGTATATGTTCTACATCATATCAAACAAATACTTATAGATAATAGGAACAACAAGTATAGCTCAGTAGTTTTAAACTCATATGCCTTTGGGAGCCAAGCAAAGCCCACCAATGAATAAAAAGAACTTTTGTTAATAAATTAGGTAGTGATGGAGGAAGACAAAACTGGAGATTACAGGCCACTTCTGCTGCTGCTGCTGCTAAGTCGCTTCAGTCATGTCCGACTCTGTGCGACCCCATAGAAGGCAGCCCGCCAAGCTCCCCCATCCCTGGGATTCTCCAGGCAAGAATACTGGAGTGGGTTGCCATTTCCTTCTCCGATGCATGAAAGTGAAAAGTGAAAGCGAAGTTGCTCAGTCGTGTCGTGTCCGACTCTTAGTGACCCCATGGACTACAGCCCACCAGGCTCCTCCGTCCATGGGATTTTCCAGGCAAGAGTACTGGAGTGGGGTGCCATTGCCTTCTCCGACAGGCCACTTCTAAGGGTATACAAATTCAATTATTTTAAAATATCCTGTGTACTGTCATTATCAAGGAAAACACTTTGACTGACTGCATTTGGCTTTCAGGACACCAGTCTGAGACTTTGAAACCTCCCAGCTATTTTATACATCATCAGCTGGGGATTATCCTGCCGTGGAGGAATCACAGTTGGGGCTCCTCCAATCTGATGCCCTTGCTTCCAGGAGTATATTAGGATTTGTCAGTGTAAGAATTAATTGGTTACTAAATATGCCACTCTGAATAATAGAGCTATGAACAATAAAACAAAATGAATCTTAAAATTAATGCTTTAGAATAGACACCACAGTTACATCCCTGAAAGCCGTTTCTGTTGAGTTCTGAGTGCACAAGCTTCCATCCCTACAGCAGACTTACCTATCACTATTCTTTGATCCTCACTGATGTGCTAACACTACTTCGTAATTGTGTCAATTAATGAAATTAATATATTAGTAATAATATAATCCCATGGCTCTCAGGCTAGCATTTCTCTTCTAAAATTGTAGAACATCATCCCCTTCTAGTGAAGATAAGAGTATCTATGTAAGATAACTAAACAAGCACTGTACTATGCTTGGCAATTATATGAATGCATACCTGGAGAACTATGGATGGCGGTTTGTAACACTGTACAGGAAGTGGTTATCAAAACCATCCCCAAGAAAAAGAAATACAAAAAGGCAAAATGGTTGTCTGAGGAGGCCTTACAAATAACTGAGAAAAGAAGAGAAGCGAAAGGCAAAGGAGGAAAGGAAAGATATACCCATTTGAAAGGAGAGTTCCAAAGAATAGCAAGGAGAGATAAGAAAGCCATCCTAAGTGAAGAATGCACAGAAAAAGAGAAAAACAATAGAATGGGAAAGATCACGTCAAGAAAATTAGAGATACCAAGAAAACATTTCATGCAAAGATAGGCACAATAAAGGACAGAAAAGGCATGAACCTAACAGAAGCAGAAGATGTTAAGAAGCGGTGGCAAGAATATATAGAAGAACTATACAGAAAAGATCTTCATGACCCAGACAGCCACAGTGGTGTGATCACTCAACTAGAGACAGATAGCTTAGAATGAGAAGTCAAGTGAGCCTTAGGAAACAACACTATGAACAAAACTAGTGGAGGTGATGAAATTCCAGCTGAACTATTTCAAATCCTAAAAGATGTTGCTGTTAAAGTACTGTACCCAATATGCCAGCAAATTTGGAAAACTCAGCAGTGACCTCAGGACTGGAGAAGGTTAGTTTTCATTCCAATCCAAAAGAAGGGCTATGCCAAAGAATGTTCAGACTATTGCACAATTGCAGTCATTTCACATGCTATCAAAGTAATGCCCAACATTCTCTAAACTAGGTTTCAAAAGTATGTGAACTGAGAACTTTGAGATGTTCAAGCTGGATTTACAAAAGGCAGAGGAACCAGAGATCAAATTGCCAACATCCATTGGATCATAGGAAAAATAAGAGAATATCAGAAAGAAACATCTACTGCTTCTTCACTGGGGCTTCCCTGGTAGCACAGCTGGTAAAGAATCTGTCTGTGATGTAGGAGAGCCCAGGTAGATACCTGAGTTTGGAAGATCCTCAGGAGAAGGGATAGTCTACCTACTCCAGAATACTTGAGCTTCCCTGCTGGCTCATATGGTAAAGAATCCACCTGCAATGAGGGAGACCTGGGTTTGATCCCTGGGTAGGGAAGATCCCCTGGAGAAGGGAATGACTGACTGTCCATACCAGTATTCTTGCTTGGAGAATTTCATGAACAGAGGAGCTTGACAGGGTACAGTCTATGGGGTCACAAAGAGTCGGACTTTCACTTTCACATTTGCTGCTTCATTGACTATGCTAAAACCTTTGGCTGTATGGATCACACAAACTGTGGAGAATTCTTGAAGAGATGGGAATGCCAGACCACCTCACCTGCCTCCTGAGAAACCTGTGTTCAGGCCAAGAAGCAACAGTTAGAACCAGTCATGGAACAACAGACTGGTTCAAAATTGAGAAAGGAATATGTCAAGACGGTATATCATTCACCCTGCTTATATAACTTATATGCAGTGTGTATCATGCAAAATGCAGGCTGGATGAAGCACAAGCTGGAATCAAGATTGCCGGGAGAAGTATCAATAACTTCAGTTAGGCCGATGACACCACCCTTATGGCAAAAAGCGAAGAGGAACTAAGTCTCTTGATAAAGATGAAAGAGGTGAGTAAAAAAAAAACTGGCTTAAAAGTCAACATTCAAAAAATGAAGATCATGGCATCTGGTCCTATTCAGTTCAGTTAAGTTCAGTTCAGTCACTCAGTCGTGTTCGACTCTTTGCGACCCCATGAATTGCAGCACACCAGGCCTCCCTATCCATCACCAACTCCCAGAGTTCACCCAAACTCCTGTCCATCGAGTCAGTGATGCCATCTAGCCATCTCATCCTCTGTCATCCCCTTCTTCTCCCAGTCCCATTACTTCATGGCAAATAGATGGGGAAATAATGGGAACAGTGGCAGACTTAATTTTCTTAGGCTCCAGAATCACTACAGATGGTGACTGTAGCCATGAAATTAAGATGCTTGCTTCTTGCAGAAGAAAAGCTAGGACAAACCTAGACAGCAGATTCATTACTTTGCTGACAAAGGTCTACACAGTCAAAGCTGTGGTTTTTCCAGTCGTGTATAAATGTGAGAGTTGGACCATAAAGAAAGCTGAGCACCGAAGGATTGATGCCTTTGAACTGTGGTGTTGAAGAAGACTCTTGAGAGTCCCTTGGACTGCAAGGAGATCCAACCAGTCAATCCTAAAGGAAATCAGTTCTGAATATTCATTGGAAGGACTGACACTTAAGCTGAAACTCCAGTACTGTGGCCACCTGATATGAAGAGCTGAGTCATTTAAAAAGTCCCTGATGCTGGGGTAGATTGAAGGCAGTAGGAGAAGGGGACAACAAAGGGGGCACCACTGACCCAATGGACATGAGTTTGAGTAGGTTCCAGACGATGGTGAAGGATAGGGAGGCCTGGAGTACTGCAGTCCATGTGGTTGCATGGATATGACTGAGTGACTGAACAACAAGAACAATATGTGTTTTATATGTGCAATTTTATACATAAGTAGTGGAAATTAGTCTTTTTGGATCTTGCTTTGCACATTGAAAAATATTTGATTTTCTTTGAAAATTACCTGTCAAACTGAAATTAGTGAAATAGACACATTTGTTTGGGTCTAATGGCAAGTACTATTCCAGTTTTTATAACTATTAGTAAAACATTTGTCTGATTTTAAAAACTAAAAGTCATGCTAATTATTTTCTTTAATTTTTAATTATTATTTTTACTTGCAATGATACCTTCACTAGTCTAAAATGACTTTTGAAACCTGTTTTATTTACAGTATAAATTTCTAATTATACTCCATGGCATATATATAATTTCAACAAAAGTTCAAGTTTAAGTGTTTCATATAGATCACAGAGAATACAGATTAAGGATGCCATTTTAAAATCTGATATATATGTATGTGTGTATATATATATATATATAAATATATATAAATTTAAACCAATTTCTCCATACTTAAAATTCATTGTGTGAAAGAGTATCATTTTGAGAATATAGATTATTATATATTGTTTATGATTACCATGAAGAATAGCATTAGAACAATTTTAATAGTCAATAATGTAGGCCCAGTTTTGGAGGCCACACTGATCGTCATCAGAACCTTCACCATGTGTGTTTTTGAGGAAGGGTGGCAGAACAGTGGGTTTAACCCCCTGTACCATTTTTGACAGATCTTCAGTCTCTTAATGAGAATTATAAAGAGGATTGAGCAGAGCTGCAGGAACGTCCAGCATAGTGGCTATTGAACAGTCAAATTCATGGAATCAACAGTGCTTCGTCAGCCACTGCTGTACCATAGCATTGTACCAAAATAAATTAGGTACTGATAAACAGAACTCTGATGTCGTTGCTGACTAGACTGCTCTGACAAACATTCCAGTTACCTACTGCTGTGTCACAGACCACCCCAAAACTTAGTAGCCTAAAATAATAGTCATTTATTTTGCTTACACACATCTACAGTTTTGGCAGGGTTTAACTAAAATCACTGCAGATGGTGACTGCAGCCATGAAATTAAAAGATGCTTACTCCTTGGAAGAAAAGTTATGACCAACCGAGATAGTATATTCAAAAGCAGAGACATTACTTTGCCAACTAAGGTCCGTCTAGTCAAGGCTATGGTTTTTCCTGTGGTCATGTATGGATATGAGAGCTGGACTGTGAAGAAGGCTGAGCACCGAAGAATTGATGCTTTTGAACTGTGGTGTTGGAGAAGACTCTTGAAAGTCCCTTGGACTGCAAGGAGATCCAGCCAGTCCATTCTAAAGGAGATCAACCCTGGGATTTCTTTGGAAGGAATGATGCTAAAGCTGAAACTCCAGTACTTTGGCCACCGCAGGGGAAGAGTTGACTCATTGGAAAAGACTCTGATGCTGGGAGGATTGGGGGCAGGAGGAGAAGAGGATGACAGAGGATGAGATGGCTGGATGGCATCACGGACTTGATGGGTGTGAGTCTGAGTGAACTCCAGGAGTTGGTGATGCACAGGGAGGCCTGGCGTGCTGCGATTCATGGGGTCGCAAAGCGTTGGACACGACTGAGCGACTGAACTGAACTGAACTGAACTGGAAAGTTTGTCTCTATTCTGTGTAGCTTCAATTGGGGCTGCTTGCCTAAGCTGTAGGACTGAGCCCCTTCAGATGGCTCACTCACAATCCTGATAAGTTAGTTCTGATCTCTGGATCTGAATTCAGCCAGGGCTGTCAACTGAGTGTTTTGGTTCCTCTCAATGTGGGTTGCATGGGCTTTCTCACAGCTTAGCAACAGGAGTTCCATAGAATGGTCCAGGGTGGAAATTCTAAGACTTTGATATAGCCTTGGAAGTCCAAGAACATTGCTTCCATTTCCCTCTGTTTGTCCAGCAAGTCAGTAAGGCCAGGTAATTTTTTCTGAGGAAGATAATTAAACTCATCTCACAGTGTCAGGAGTAGCCAAGAATTTGCTGCCATTTTTAATCTACCATAGCAGAGAGGGTGCATTGCAGCACTGGTGCTTCTTGCTCAATGAGAGGGGACATTTATATGCTGAGAGTCCTGCTGAATCCACTGGCGGAAACTTCCTGACTGTAAATACCACCACTTGTGACACCAACTTCTGACATACAGGTAGCATGTACTATAGTCAGGCAGCACACTAAAAGTTTTATAGACATTTTTAAAATTACATTTTCACAACAGTAATTGTAGGTGGATGATGGTAGTATCTGAAGCATAAAGAGGTTAGTTACATCTCTAAAACTCATAACTAGTAAGTGGTAACCTAAGGCTCAAACGCAGATTGTCTTCATGCCACACTTCTTACTCTTAACCACTGTGGGATATAGTCTCATGTGAAATGGCTCATATGTTTCCCTCTTTTGGCAAGTAGGCTATCAAAATGCTATTCTCTCTGTTTCACTGAAAAGCCACCCATGATATGAGTTAAGTGAATACACCAGTCTGATAACTAAGAATTTTCTCTAAAATAATCATCTTTTGAAAGCATTAGAGAACTTGAAGTGCTGTAAAGATGGAGCTCTGTGTCGGTCAGAGCAGGCACAGCTTCCAAATGGAAAACAAATCCACTATGTCTTAGAAGAAAGAGGTCCCAGGATGCTGGGGGCTTGTGGTGGGGGCTGATGGAGGATGCTTGTCAGCAGGAAAGTCAGAACATATCTGAACTATAGCTGGGAAGTGCTGAGGTTAGAGTTATAACTTTCACAAGACTCAGGCCTGAAGACCAAAGCAGGAATACAAACCAAAACACAGTGAGGCAAGAAGTTCTATTCTGTTAAATTTGTTTGACTCTTCTCCTTTCCTAATCCCTGCTTCTTGGGAAGCAACTTGTCCCCATTCAGAATTTCCATCCTGATGCTTACCTGGTCTGGAATCGGTGATTGTTAGGCCATCTAGATGCTGCAGTTTGTAGACTGAATGTTTCTGTGGCACTGAGGGCTGAAATCAGCACTTGGATTTTCTTGTTTTCCCCTTCTGCTATAAAAGTAAGCTGGTCTGACTTGGACATTTCTGAACAAAGGACATGAAGGCTCTACTAAACGGCTTGACTCTGCATATAGTGTCTCTCTTTAATGACTGTCAAAATAGCCAAAAATAAACAATAAACCATTATAATAATTTCTTTACTATATCAAAAACTTATTAGAATAGAGTTTTCCCCATGTGATATTAGCATGTAGAAATTTTGTATCCTTTCGTTTAAACCCCTATCAGGTGATTTCCAAGATAGTGTCAGCTCAGCTCCGTTCAGTTCAGTCACTCAGTCACGTCCGACTCTTTGCAACTCCATAGACCAAGGCACGCCAGGCCTCCTTGTCCATCATCAACTCCCAGAGTTTACCACAACTCATGTCCATTGAGTCGGTGATGCCATCCAACCATCTCTTCCTCTGTCATTCCCCTTCTCCTCCTGCCTTAAATCTTTCCCAGCATCAGAGTCTTTTCAAATGAGTCAGCTCTTGGCATCAGGTGGCCTAAGTATTGGAGTTTCAACTTCAACATCAGTCCTTCCAATGAACACTCAGGACTGCTTTCCTTTAGGATGGACTGATTGGATCTCCTTGCAGTCCAAGGGACTCTCAAGGGTCTTCTCCAACCCCACAGTTCAAAAGCATCAATTCTTCAGCTCTCAGCTTTCTTTATAGTCCAGCTCTCACATCCATACATGACTACTGGAAAAACTATATCTTTGACTAGAAGGACTTTTGTTGGCAAAGTAATGTCTTTGCTAATTGCTTATCTTCTGTTTGTAGATACCATTCATTAATTGTGTTTATGTTTGCCCTAAAATGATATTCAAAGAATTAGATTTCTCTGCTCATTTATATTAAAAATTCAAAGGTGTGTCCTAATGGGAAACATTTTGGCTTGAAGTTGCTAGTATATCATATGTAAAAATACATTGTGAGGATCTTAGATAATGTTTAATTGTTCTGATTAAACTCAGTTACACTAAATCTGTCAGTGATACGGAGTTATACTTTTCCAAAATTTGAAATATTAGAAAAGAATGATGTTGTCTTTTGCATTTTTCCTACATTGTGCTTTAGAAACTTGATTTTAGTTTTATGTTGGTCTCAGATAGTTTGTTTTCTACTTAGACATTTTTTAGTGCTTTTTACTCTTCCCAGTATGTGAATTTACTGACCCTTCAGATGTATTCTCAATAGGTCATTGTGTGATTCATTAAAATGTCCTTAGGCAGATAGAGATCACACAGGTATGAAGAGTACAATCCTTCTCTGAAGCGAAGGACTCATGCCCCGATGTCTTTAGGGGCAATTTGCTTGTCATGCAGTTGGCTTATGGCCAACAGAGATGAACAAATTAGTAGAATGTACCTGTGTTGGCCCTGTTCCTAGTCTCATTTATATAATTGATGTCTAGTGGCCTCATTTTGGATCATTAGCATATCAACATAATGTCTGAGCCTGGAAAAGTGCTGCTTGTTGTCAGACATTAGCAATTTAGCATAACACAGAAAGCAAGAGAAGCTGGCATTCTAACCAGATCAATGGCTAAAATCAAGATGGTAGCACAGCGGGGCTCAAATTCAGTAATCTTAGAGTTCCTTTGTGTTTGAAATAGTTAACTATTTAAAGATCTAACAAGTTTAGATCTGTGTTAGATAATTTTTCTATAATATAAAAGATACATTTTCTTAATACTATTAATATAAATGTGGGATTATTTTAAATATTTTAAATTCCTTCACATTTCATTAGTTTCACTTTCATTGTTTTTATGTTTAATCAGTGTACGTGTTTATTGGTACCTATGGCCAATGGTAATTTTGTTTTAAATAGGAGAGGTTTTTAAACCAAAGAAATAGCATATTTGGAAATGGTTTTAATTTTAGTGAAAGAATTTGGTGTGAGTTAACTGTGAATTAACTTCTCAAGTATTGCTTGAGAAGAATCCTGGGTTGTTTTATAGCCAATCTGAAATACAAGCTTGGAATTCTCTATTTTGAGTTATTCACATGATATGTCATTAATTTATCAGCTGTTTATGATGCAAAAATATTAAATAGACATATTTCCTTTTCATTAGTGCTTCTAATTTAAGGTAGGTAACACAGACAGTGATGTTGTAACATTTTTGTTGTTGTTTGGTCGCGACGTCTGACTCTTTGTGAGCCCATGGACTGCAACACAACAGTCTCCTCTGTCTTCTACTACCTCCTGGAGTTTGCTCAAATTTATGACCATTGAGTCAGTAGTGCCATGTAACCATCTCATCACTTACTGCAACCTTCTTCTTTTGCCTTCATAAAAATAGAATAAAAAGAAATAAAAATAATTTTCAGAAGTAAGACAGATATATGCAGATAAGTTATTCTTCTTACAAAGGGCATATATATAGTTTTGGAAGTAGGAAAATAAACCCTGTGTGTAGTAGGGCTCTACTTTTTATGACCTACAACCTGACACTTAATTCTTCTCAGTCAAACTATTCTATTAATTAAATGAAAATATTTAAAAAATACTGTGGTGTGATAAGTGCCTTTTTCTCCCTTGAGAGTAAGTATTTTTTCATTTTTAATTTTTAACTCCAGTGTCCCACCATGTTTATTCTGGAATAAACACTAAGTAAATGTCTGACTACTAAATGAATGAATGAAATTCACACTTACTTTTTAAAAATATACAAAGTGTCTATATTTTTTATCAGATTACCAAAATGAAAATTTATTTATTGTGGAACATATACAATACTGAAAAAATAGAAATCATTAGTGATACTCATTGTTAACATACTGGTATATCTACAAACATGTTCTTCTCTATAAATCTATATATGTATTGTTTTTAAAAATTAAAATATGGTGATTCTCTAAATAATAACTTGCTTTCGTCACTTAATTATGAACATTTCCTATTAAATTTCAATTAAATATTTCCACTAAATATCCGGCACATGATTTTCTTCTTGGTACCCAATAATAACAACCATTTATTGAGGTCTAACTAGGTCCCAAAATGAATTCTCTACTATGTCCTATAAATACTGTAGGCCATTTATTCTCTGAAGTAGACATTTTTTCTGTTTTAGTGATAAAGAAATTGAGGCTCAGAGAGATTGGTTCTTATCAAGGTGATACAAGCCCTGAGAAACAGGGTGAAAGTGAAAGTATTAGTTGCCCAGTTCTGTCTGACTCTTTGAGGCCCCATGGACTGTAGCCTGCCAGGCTCCTCTGTCCATGGGATTCTCAAGGCAAGAATATTGGGGTGGGTTGTTATTTCCTTATGTGCAACACCAAAGCCCATACCTTTAATCAGCTCAGTGTATTACCACCCAAACCTAAGGTAAACTTACTTATCTAGTGTTTCATTTTGACATTTAGATTACTCATTCTTTTACCATTAAAATGCATTTAGTCTTGTCTAAGAATAGGAAGGAGATACCCCTCATCCAAAGTAAGGAGCAGTAGCTGTGCTTTGCTGGAGCAGCCATGAAGAGATAGCCCATGTCCAAGGTAAGAGAAACCCAAGTAAGACGGTAGGTGTTGCAAGAGGGCAGACACACTGAAACTATAATCACAGAAAACTAGTCAATCTAATCACACTAGGACCACAGCCTTGTCTAACTCAATGAAACTAATCCATGTCCTGTGGGGCCACCCAAGATTGGTGGGCATGGTGGAGAAGTCTCACACAATGTGGTCCACTGGAGAAGGGAATGGCAAACCACTTCAGTATTCTTGCCTTGAGAACCCCATGAACAGTATGAAAAGGCAAAATGATAGGATACTAAAAGACGAACTCCCCAGGCCAGTAGGTGCCCAATATGCTACTGGAGATCAGTGGAGAAATAACTCCAGAAAGAATGAAGGGATGCAGCCAAAGCAAAAACAATACCCAGTTGTGGATGTGACTGGTGATAGAAGCAAGGTCCGATGCTGTAAAGAGCAATATTGCATAGGAACCTGGAATGTCAGGTCATGAATCAAGGCAAATTGCTGGTGGTCAAACAGGAGATGGCAAGAATGAACGTCGACACTCTAGGAATCAGAGAACTAAAATGGACTGGAATGGGTGAATTTAACTCAGATGACCATTATGTCTACTACTGCAGGCAGGAATCCCTCAGAAGAAATGGAATAGCCCTCGTGGTCAACAAGAGAGTCCAAAATGCAGTACTTGGATGCAGTCTCAAAAACGACAGAATGATCTCTGTTTCCAAGGCAAAACATTCAATATCATGTTAATCCAAGTCTATGCCCCAACCAGTAACACTGAGTAAGCTGAAGTTGAACGGTTCTATGAAGACCTAAAAGACGTTTTAGAACTAACTGCCAAAAAAGATGTCCTTTTCATTATAGGGGACTGGAATGCAAAAGTAGGAAGTCAAGAAACACCTGGAGTAACAGGCAAATTTGGCCTTGGAATATGGAATGAAGCAGGGCAAAGACTAGTAGAGTTTTGCCAAGAAAATGCACTGGTCAGAGCAAACACCCTCTACCAGCAACACAAGAGAAGACTCTACACATGGACATCACCAGATGGTCAACACTGAAATCAGATTGATTATATTCTTTGCAGCCAAAGATGGAGAAGCTCTATACAGTCAGAAAAATAAGACCAGGAGCTGACTGTGGCTCAGATCATGATCTCCTTATTAACAAATTCAGACATAAATTGAAGAAAATAGGGAAAAGTGCTAGACCATTCAGGTATGACCTAAATCAAATCCCTTATGATTATACAGTGGAAGTGAGAAATAGATTTAAGGGCCTAGATCTGATAGATAGAGTGCCTGATGAACTATGGACAGAGGTTCGTTACATTGTACAGGAGACAGGGATCAAGACCATCCCCATGGAAAAGAAATACAAAAAAGCAGAATGGCTGTCTGAGGAGGCCTTACAAATAGCTGTGAAAAGAAGAGAGGTGAAAAGCAAAGGAGAAAAGGAAAGATATAAGCATCTGAATGCAGAGTTCCAAAGAATAGCAAGAAGAGATAAGAAAGCCTTCCTCGGAGATCAATGCAAAGAAATAGAGGAAAAGAACAGAATGGGAAAGACTAGAGATCTCTTCAAGAAAATTGGAGATACCAAGGGAACATTTCATGCAAAGATGGGCTCGATAAAGGTCAGAAATTGTATGGACCTAACAGAAGCAGAAGATATTAAGAAGAGGTGGCAAGAATACACAGAAGACCTAAACAAAAAAGATCTTCATGACCCAGATAATCACGATGGTATGATCACTCACCTAGAGCTAGACATCCTGGACTGTGAAGTCAAGTGGGCCTTAGAAAGCATCACTACGAACAAAGCTAGTGAGGGTGATGGCATTCCAG
Organism: Ovis canadensis; assembly: GCF_042477335.2. Taxonomy (NCBI): domain Eukaryota; kingdom Metazoa; phylum Chordata; class Mammalia; order Artiodactyla; family Bovidae; genus Ovis; species Ovis canadensis. The sequence continues at coordinate 68,987,536 of NC_091248.1, read as the reverse complement.
TTGAGCTCTTTCAAATCCTGAAAGATGATGCTGTGAAAGTGCTGCACTCAATATACCAGCAAATTTGGAAAACTCAGCCATGGCCGCAGGTCTGGAAAAGGTCAGTTTTCATTCCAGTCCTAAAGAAAGGCAATGCCAAACAATGCTCAAACTACTGCACAATTGCACTCATCTCACATGCTAGTAAAGTAATGCTCAACATTCTCCAAGCCAGGTTTTAGCAATACGTGAACCATGAACTTCCAGATGTTCAAGCTGGTTTTAGAAAAGGCAGAGGAACCAGAGATCAAATTGCCAACATCTGGTGGATCATCAAAAAAGCAAGAGAATTCCAGAAAAACATCCATTTTTGCTTTATTGACTATGCCAAAGCCTTTGACTGTGTGGATCACAATAAACTGTGGAAAATTCTGAAAGAGATGGGAATACCAGACCACCTGACCTGCCTCTTGAGAAACCTATATGCAGGTCAGGAAGCAGCAGTTAGGACTGAACATGGAACAACAGACTGCTTCAAAATAGGAAAAGGACTATGTCAAGGCTGTATATTGCCACCCCGCTTTTTTAACTTCTATGCAGAGTACATCATGAGAAACGCTGGGCTGGAAGAAGCACTGGCTGGAATCAAGATTGCTGGGATAAATGTCAATAACCTCAGATATGTAGATGACACCACCCTTATGGCAGAAAATGAAGAAGAACTAAAAAGCCTCTTGATGAAAGTGAAAATGGAGAGTGAAAAAGTTGGCTTAAAGCTCAACCTTCAGAAAACAAAGATCATGGCATCTGGTCCCATCACTTCATGGGAAATAGATGGGGAAACAGTGGAAACAGTGTCAGACTTTATTTTTTTAGGCTCCAATATCACTGCACATGGTGATTGCAGCCATGAAATTAAAAGACGCCTACTCCTTGGAAGAATAGTTACGACCAACCTAGATAGTATATTCAAAAGCAGGGATGTTACTTCGCCAATAAAAGTCCGTCTAGTCAAGGCTATGGTATTTCCTGTGGTCATGTATGGATGTGAGAGTTGGGCTGTGAAGAAAGCTGATTGTGGAAGAGTTGATGCTTTTGAACTGTGGTGTTGGAGAAGACTCTTGAGAGTCCCTTGGACTGCAAGGAGATCCAACCAGTACATTCTGAAGGAGATCAGCTCTGGGATTTCTTTGGAGGGACTGATGCTAAAGCTGAAACGCCATTACTTTGGCCACCTCATGTGAAGAGTTGACTCACTGGAAAAGACTCTGATGCTGGGAGGGATTGAGGGCAGGAGGAGAAGGGGATGACAGAGGATGAGATGGCTGGATGGCATCACTGACTCGATGGACATGAGTCTGAGTGAACTCCGGGAGTTGGTGATGGACAGGGAGGCCTGGCGTGCTGCAATTCATGGGGTCACAAAGAGTCAGACACGACTGAGCGACTAAACTGAACTGAAGAATAGAAAGAGGACAAAATAGACTATAGTAAACAAGTTGAAACTTTTAGGGATGATGAGGGTTCATTATCTTGATTGTGCTGATAGTTTCAGAAGTGGATAAATCATCAAAATTCAACAATTTGTGAACATTATGTATGGTTCAGTAGGCATCAATTATACTTAAGCAAAGCTGTAAAGTAACCCCATGGACTATAGCCCACCAGGATCCTGTGTCCATGGGATTTTTGAGGCAAGAATACTGGAGTAGATTGCCATTTCCTTTGCCAATATGTAAACCCATGCTTATTTCCTTGATAGAATTCTTAGAAGTTTTTGGAGGCCTCAGAAAACACCCACATTTTTACTTTATATACACATGTGTCCCCATAAATATCATATGAATGTACATTCTTCCATTAGTGTATGAACACGTGTTAAAATAAGAATATAATAACAATCACATATTGAACATTTATTGAGTATCATATATTCTACCAGGACTTTATTATCTCCTTTAATCTTCATGTCACCAATTTAGATAAGAGATGAAAGACAAATACTCAGAAGGATTAAACAGTTTGACCTTGTAATATAGCTAGTAAATAGTAGGTGAAGGATGTAAATTGTGGATGAAGGATATGATTCCCCAGGCAGCTGAACGGTATTGTTCTGTTCTCCTCTCTTACAAACGCAAAGTATTCACTTAATCTTTAGATTTTTTAAAATAACTGCTTGAAAAGCTTGGCCTAAGAATGAAGGTTAAGCCTCAAAGGACACACCATGGCGAGGATTCTTTCACAAGTAGGACCACTGTTTAAATTTTCATCCAAACTTGTGCACTTAGGAATGTGAAAAGGAGCGCTATCATTAATTTGACTGGGACAACAAGTATACACAGAGCTTCTCCTGAGCAAACTGGGAAAAGAAAAAAAGGTGGAAAGTCATGCATTTTAAAATAAATTCACCAAGCACTGACTAAGTATTACTCTCTGCAGGCTTTCTTATCTCACTTCTCACAAGTGCCCTTGAGACATTTGTGATCAGTTTCCCCAGAAGAATACAGATGCTCTGAGAAATGAAGTGCTCAGGCAGCTTCTCACAGAATTATGACTGATGAACCAGTGTTAATAGGCAGTTCTGTCCAATTTCAAAGCCCAAACTCACTCCACTATTAGCTTTTATTCCTACATATAAATAAAACAAGGTTAATATGTTTTCAAAATTTGTCAACTTTTGAGTAACTGTTAGAGTTTTAAAGGAAAGTAGATTGCTAAATTGATCAACATTTAAATTAATTGTGTAGATCTTGAACATTTTCCCCATACTCTTTCTTTTATATCTTATTTATAAGTAAGTTTTATTTTTTATTTATATTCAAGAAATTATCTGTGTACATCTGTATAATTAGACAGGCATGGATCTATAGAAACTGTTTTCCAGTTGTGAAGGAAACTGGGCAACAGAACAGCATTTAATCCAGTGGTCCCCAAACACAGCCTGTAGACAAAGGCCCATCCTGACAGAGTGGCTTGTGATGAAAACAAACAAACAAACAGGAAGTCCAGAGGGAATGCTTTTTCAGTCATTACTTCCTTACATGGAGAAAATTTAAAATCAACAATATAAAGTCTTCTTCTATAGAAAAGTATAAGTTGTTGAAATCAAAACTGGGTGCTCTAATCAAAGTCAGTCCCCTTTTCTCTTAGAAGAAAAAATGAAAAAGTGGGCCATCAAGATATTAGATTTCTTGAGCACCAAAATAAGAATAAAATGTATTGCTATTGATCGCTTATCTACTATATTGTGAGATGCTGGGTTAGGTGCTTTTCATACATTTGCTCTTTTATGCTTTGCAATATTTATGTAAGATAACTACCCTTCTATCCATTACATTTGCAAAAATAAGGTAGAGAAGTTTAAGTAGCAAGAGCTTGGAAGCTACATAGAAGAGCTCAAACTCAGAACTATAAAAGCCTATTTCTTTCCCATTGCCTCATAGATGCTGAGTTATTGCCTCATCCACTGATCTTCCCATTTCCTCAGACTTAGGCAACAATCAAATTAGTGATATGACTTTATTTTGATATTTCACAATCCTCAAGAGAATAACTAGTCTAGAAAACATAATTATACATAGTATGTAGTCCTTTTGCATGCCAGGCAACTTTTAGTGGATGACAACAAATAATGTTAGATTTATAATTGAATGTTAAAATAATTGTTAAACATTTAGTAATTGTTAAACATTAACATTTAATGTTAAAATAATTTATAAATTTAAGGTGATGGATTATTTATTTAAGCTTCATATGTCATACAAAGTTCTGATAAAATAAAAGTATTAAGACAGTCTCCTGGAGTTTGTTGTAATATTACTTAATTTGTTGACATATTCTTAAAGCTCAATAAAGTAAAACTTCATTAATTTTTTCCTCAGGTATTCAAAGTAATGTGAAATTTAAGGCAATTACCATTTTGTAAGTGTTCATCATTTTTGAACTTTAAACAAATCAAGAAAATACCTTAATAGTTATTGAATATTCATAATGGACAAAATGATCTGTTAGAGGCTGTGAAGGACTTAAAACATGATAAAGTTTGTGCTTTGAAGAAATTTATAATTTAATAAGAAGGGTAAAGATATCTATGATGTTTCTCTCTAGTGAAATTAAGGAGTCTTTTGTAAAAAAATATTAATAAAGATTGAAATTAGAGTATAGGTGTCACCTGTAAGCCAAATAGGAAGTCTGTGTTAATTTATAATTATTATAAGCCATTTAAGCAGACTTTACCTTATAATAGAGAATATTTCATTGGCTATTTAAAACAAATATGTTTTCCCATAAATAAATGGGTCTTTTTCTTTCCTCTTCCTCCTTTCCTTTCAGAAAGAATAATCCTGTGGTTTAGAACCTAGGATCTGGAGCTAGACTGCTTTGCTTCTAGTCCTCTTTTGGAGCCTCTTAATGTGGGAACTTGGTTAAGTTACTGTAGTAGCTAGAATATAGGCTTCACTCATGTCCCAGAGACACAAAATGACAGTGGCTAATTGCAATGTTAAAAGTTTCTTTTCATAAGTCTAGCTGGCACAGTGTTTGTTTTAGTTATATTACTGTCTATCATATAACAGCCTCAAAACTTTGGAGCTTAGAAAGAGGTGTCAGTATGAGAGTCAGGAATTTGGGCAGGGCTCAGTGAGGAAGGCTCATCTCTGCTTCACATCCTATCAGCTGGGCTAATGTGAGTGAGTCTCAGATATCCCAGATGTCCTAGGGCCATATGCCTAGCGCTTTTGTGCTGCCTGCAGTTATAGCCACTTGGTTCTCCAACATGTGACCTATCTCTTTGTATGTGGTCTCTCATCATTTGGTAGTCATGGACTGCTTGTCTTCCAAGAGGATGAATGCAGAGGCGGCAAGTCTTCTTCAGGTCCAGGTCGGAAGGTCACAGTGTCATTTCTGCTCCATTCTGTTGGCTTAAGCAAGTCACAGGCTCAGCCCAGATTTAAACAGAAATTACCTCTTGCCAACAAGATGGCAAAATTATATTGCAAAAGTACTTGCAAAATGGGAGGAATTATTGGGGCCATCTTTGGGAATAATCTATCAAAATGGATCTGCTCTATAAAGTCTTCAGGAGCTCAGATTGCTTTGTATGTTGCTCTGCTCTTTCTAGAGTGCTATCCCCTCTGTGTCTTCCCTGATGACCACCACTGTTTTCTCATTTCATCCAAAAGAAAAGGAGAAAAATAGAAGTAGATACATACCTTCTTTCTTTTAATAGCACAGCCAAGGTTCAGATCTTACTTACAAGGGCTACCTAGTTAGAAGCCTTAAAGGAATTAAAGTCATGGTTCTGGATAGCCATAAGACCACCTAAAAAATGTGGATTTTATTTCCATGAGAGAAAATTTAAGAACAGGTATTAAGAGACAATTTATAATTTCTGTGATAGTTATTTAATCTCTTTGACTCTCGACTTCTTTATGTGTGAAATGGGGATAAGTGTACTTTCTTAATAGGGCTGTTGTGAGGATTAAATGAACAGTATGTGTGAAAACTTAGAACAGTGCTAGGGATAGATAGATGTTAGATATCACCACTCTTTTAGTAAAAAGTAACAGAATTCTTGCCACTTTCCAGGAACTGTTCTGGACTCAGCATAAGATATTCGTCTATCCTGGGAAAACTAAAACTCTCCTGAGAAGACATACTTATCAACAAATAATTGTAACCTGAAGTTAGTTACCTATAGGATAGAAACTTCAGTTAAAGAACCATGGAGATGAATAGGAATGGTACAGGAAAGTTAGGGGTTTCATAAAGGAGCTAACATTTAGGTTAACCTTGAAAACTGAGTCAGAAATAGCTTATTTTCAGAGTCATTAAAGAGTGTGGCATATTTAGAAAATAGTCAAGAGGTTGATTATCACTGAACTGTAGAAGTTGGATGGATTGTGAGAGATGAACCTGAAGAGATAAGGTATGGTCAAATTGTGAAGAGCCTCAGATATGATACCCCTGAGTTTTGATATAACATAACTTCTCTGAAGTCTCAATTTCCTCTGAATAGTGGGATGATAATAACACATGATCATTGTGAGGATTAAGTGAATATAAAGTGTTCAGCATAGTTTTCAAATGCATATTAAGCCCCTAATAAGCATTAGTTATTATTGTTATTTTTATTTATTATTATTAGAAGAAGAGGAAGAACCAAATTTAAGGTATCAATAGTTCTAAGGTGAGCTTGATTAGTATTCAGAAGAGTGACAAATGATGACAATACTTTGTATTTCTCACCATTAATGAGATACGGAATTCAAAGTGGATTAAAAAACAAGTATAGTATTAGAAATGTTGAGTTTGAGATACCTTCAAAATATATAGGGAACATTAGGTGTGAAGAGTCAATTGAAAGTATTTATCTGGGATAAAGAGGAAAGGTCAGAGTTAGAAATAAAGAATTGCCAAATACTGGTAACTCCCTCCTGGAAGAGGAGTGAGTCCCGTCATGTTGGAGAGTCAGTAGAAAATAGGTCCAAGGAAAATTTGAAAAAGGTGATGCTTTCTTCATCTAGCCTCCAAAGATCCACTTTAGCCGTGTGTATTGGGGCATACTGTGATGTTAGCATGAGAAGAACCAGTTGACATTAGTTCTATTGGAAATATGCAGGCATATTCCCTGCCAGATATACTAAGGCTGCATCTCCACAGTGCACTTGGAATCAGGACATATTCTTTCCCACTGACTACACAGTTGGGTGAGGACTATCAGAGTTAAAGCTTTCTGGTGAAGGATGAGAGAGTCACAGGATCTTGACTCCTGTAATGATCTCCTAGAAATTTTCTTCACATCTATTCTTGCATGCTTTTGAAACATTCACCTCACTGAAGCCTTACTGATTAGTTTAAAAACAAAGATCTGATTCTGGCTTAAAATCACTAAATGGTTTCCCATTATTCCAGGGATAAGAAAGAAAGCCCCTGCCTACCTCACTGTCATCAACTTACTTGCTTTTTTACACATCAACCAGGTGGACCTCTCTAACCAATGATTGTGCCAAGCTGCTTCTGCCCAAATTCTTCCCTTTGCATAGCACACTCCCACTTCTCTCTCCGTCTACCTGGGTAGCCTCAACAATTCATCTTTCTGAGTTCAGCTCAAAGCTCCCTTTCTCAAGAAAGCCTGCCCTGACCTGCCAGAGCTGGTCAGGTTCTCTTGGTAGATGCTCCCACAAGATCTTTTATAGAACATTTATCCTAATTTGAGGCTTCCCTGGTGGCTCAGATGGTAAAGTGTCTGCCTGCAATGCAGGAGACCCAGGTTTGATCCTTGGGTTGGGAAGATCCCCTGGAGAAGGAAATGGCAACCCACTCCAGGACTCTTGCCTGGAAAATCCCACAGACAGAGGAACCTGGTAGACTACAGTCCATGGGGTCGCAAAGAATCGGACACGGCTGAGTGATTTCACTTCCTTTCACTTTCTATCCTAATTTGAGTAGTTTTGCTTGTGCAACAGTTTGCTGACTCTTCACTACAACAAAAACTGAATTTTCCACAGCAAAGGAAAAGTCTGTCTTATCTACTGGTGGACTTGAATTCCTTCTGCCTCTGCCTCCAACATAGAACAGATTGAAAAGGAGACATGGTATCAGACAGAGTTTCAAAACAACAGCTTTATTGTTGCTAAATCTTGATTAGAGAATTCAGCCTAATAGGAGTCTTGATTAGGCTTCCTATCCATTCTGACAGAATGGAACTTATTAGTTTGGTGCAAAAGTAATTGCAGTTTTTGGATTGTTGAATTGTTGCTGTTTGATACTGAAATATATTCTAAAATAAATGTAGTTAGATTTATGTTATACATAACTATGTGTGTACATAATACATTTTACTGCTTGTTGCTTGCTGTATGTCTTTTTGCTAATGACATTACTTGCTATTTATTTGATATTTATTTTAGACTAGGGAAATGATGTTACACAAAAAGCAAATTTGAGCGATTTTCTTATTCAAGTTCAGAATGGGTTGTAAAACAGAAGACAACTTGCAACATTGGCAATGCTTTGGCCCAGGAACTGCTAACAAACAGACAGTGCAGTGGTGGTTCAAGAAGCTTTGCAAAGAGGATGAAAGCCTTGAAGATGAGAAGCGCAGTGGCTGGCCATGTTTGACAGGGACCAACTGAGAGGATCATAGAAGCTGATCCTCTTCAACAACATGAGAAGTCGCTGAAGAACTCAATGTTGACCATTCTATGGTCATTCAACATTTGAAGCAAATTGGAAAGATGAAAAAGCTTGAAAAATGGGTGCCTCATGAATTAACTGAAAATCAAAAAAATTGGCACTTTGAAGTGTCATTTTCTCTTCTTCTATGCAACAACAACAAACCATTTCTCGATTGGTTGTGACGTGCGATGACAAGTGGATTTTATGACAACTGGCGATGACTAGCTCAGTGGTTGAACTGAGAAGACGCTCCAAAGCACTTCCCAAAGCCTAACTTGCACCAAAAAAAATGGGCATGGTCACTGTTTGGTGGTCTGCTACCTGTCTGATCCACTGCAGGTTTCTGAATTCCTGTGAAATCATTACATCTGAGAAGCATGATCAGCAAATTGATGAGATGCACCAAAACTGCAAGGCCAGCAGCCGGCACTGGTCAATAGAAAGAGCTCATTTCTTCTCCAGGACAACGCCCTACTGCAGGTCACACAATCAACGCTTCAAAAGTTGAACAAATTGGGCCACAAAGTTATACCTCTTCCACCGTGTTCACTGATTTCTGGCCGACTGACTACTACTTCTTCAAGCATCTCAACAACTTTTTGCAGGGCAAAAATGCTTTACAAGAGTTCTTCGAATCCCAAAACATGGATTTTTATGCTACAGGAATAAACAAGTTTATTTCTTGTTGGCAAAAATGTGTTGACTGTATGGTTCCTATTTTGATTAATAAAGATGTGTTTGAGCCTAGTTATAATGATTTAAAATCCAAGGTCCAAAACTGTAATTACTTTTTCACCAACCTAATATTTGCCCAAAATTAGAAGAAGGGATAACCACAGGCCTCTTCTCTATCCTGGTACCTACAAGAGCACCTCATTTAGAACAATGCTTACAAGGCATTGCTTGTTGCTTTTTGTTTTTTGTTTTTTTTTTTTTTTTTTTTAACCAGTGTATTATTATTTAAGCTAACTATTTCTAACATCCCTAATCAAGTGCAAAATAATTAGTTCTCATTAATTTCCTTTATGCTACTTTTCCTGAACAGAACACACAATGTAATATTAAGGTTTCTTAAAGGTTTCACTTCGGCTTCCCAGGTGGCTCATTGGTAAAGAAATCTGTCTGCCAAGCAGGAGACATGGGTTTGATCTCTGGGTCAGGAAGATCCCCTAGAGAAGAAAATGACAACCCACTCCAGTATTCTTGCTTGGATAATCCCATGGACAAAGGAACCTGGTGGGCTACAGTCCATGGGTTTGCAAAAGAGTCAGGCAAAATGTAGTGAAGGTTTTTAAGTTTTTGCTTTTTTTTTTTTATTTTCCATACTTTATATTGAAGAGCAAAAGCACAAAAGCATACTAAAAATGGGATTTGTTTACCCAAGGTAGAATATTCTAAAACAGAGGAAAAATAGATTCAGGCTACTCTAAGTCATATAGATCCTAAAAACTATTTCAGAAAGGCTTTACCTAGACCACATGGTATTGTGCAGGGAGCCAGAAAGCATTACAATTTCAAGCAAAGGGAAGAAGCAATAGTTTGGTCTTCCCTTTTTCACTTTTGCTGATTTTACCTTTAAGGATGACATGCTGACTCAAATTAACAAATAGGAGACATGCTGGTCCCAGGTAGCAATTAGTTGACAAACACAAGAAGGAAAAATAAAGATAATTTCCAGAAGTATTTGGGGACCAGAGACCTTAGACTTTTTTCTGAGAATTTATATACTAGGATATTTGTATATTAGAGACTTTATTTTAATTATTTGGTAACATTTAAAGTTCTTTAATTTTTTATATTGCAAAATATGTACTTAACTGTTGACTTGAAAAATGAAGAAAAATATAATAATGAAAGTATTAATCATACGTAATCATATCTCCCATATCTTCTTCCAAATGCGGCTTCTGACTTTACATTTAACGTGATTAAAGTAGATTGTGGAGAGCATAATTTTATCAGGGAAATTATTCTGAGGGACAGTTTTACTAGTCTTTTGTAACATGTTATAAAAGTATTCATTTTCACAGGTAGTTAATTGTGTGTTAACTCCCGAAAAGTTAAATCTTGTATAAACATAGATGAGGAAAGTATGAATGTTTTAAAGCCTCAGGTATCCACTAATTTAAGTAATTCCTTCTCAGTTCTGTTTGTTCATTTCATTCATTTATTCAGTGAATCCCTTGCTTATTTATTTTATTAAGAATATTGTTTACATGGGCTTGAACGCACCTGCATTTTGACGAATAGAGTGATTTCATGCAAAATTATGTTAATCTTCAAACTTTTCATTAGAGAGTTGGATATTTGGTTAAAAAATATTCTCTTCACTTGAGGAAATTATGTTCTCTTTGCAACCTGACACACTGAACAGTAAAATACTCATGTAATTTCATTGCAAGCAGGATTATAGTTCATGCATCGATTCTCAGTTGTTAAGAATTCCTTCTCTCAGTTGAATACCCATTATTGCTATTTGGGAAATAGTTAGAAATCAGATTTAAACTTCTGTTTAACTTTTTAATAGGACTGGAGTACATTTTGACTAGTATTATAAAAGTGTGTTCTTTGCTAAATGTTGAACAAGATATTGGCTAAGATGTAAGTGTGCAAGAAAAGTTAGCAAACTCAATGGACCCACAAAACTCTTTTACCAGGTGAGGAGAAAAGGGTTCCAAACTTTTTACGATGCATGAAAATATTCACAGTAAAAACAAAAAAGTTTCTTGCTAATTATTATAAAATGCTTCATTTCTTAATAAAGTCCTGGCATGGTTTCTTAGTGGCAGACCAGGTAAACTAGTTAATCTAAAATGTATTTGTTGACATAGTGCTATTGAAAAAATAGAGAACCAGAGACAGAGAGATTCAGAGGAAGAGAATTAGAGCACTATTGGAACAACAGAGTATTTTGCATTCAGAAAGATCTGTCACAATATAATTGCTTCTTGCAAATATTCTATTCCAACTGTATTTTAAACATTTACCTTAAGGTTTTAATCATAGACTTCCCAATATTAAATACTCATATTTTCATATATAGCTTGACAGGGAAAGGTGCAAGACTAATGCCATTAATATACAAAGGAAGTTAAAGTAAGGTTTGACAAAAGTTTGGCTGGTTATTCAAACCTCCTAGGTCATATTCATTTCACTTTAACTTCTTTGAAAGGTTTTCCTTTACCTATGAAGGCAAATGTCCTTCTCATACTCATATCAGGTTTGGCAGGTGGCTTCCATTACCCAATGCAGAATTATAAAATAAGCTTTACCATTAAGCTAGTTGTGACCACACATTTCAATCCTGTTGTATTTCTGTTGAATTGATTTAAAATGGCAGTTTGTGCCATCTGAAAATTTACTATTTAATTGACAAGGAAGCCACCTCACTCATTTTTTTTCTCCTCGAGAGTTTTGCAATTTAAAATCACAGTCCTTCCTTGAAAGTATGGTTATTCAAATTTTAAACTTCTGGGAGGTTAAAACTGAATGACCCTGATAGCTCCTTGGCACTGCTTTGGAGTTTTCTAATTATATCTTTCTTGCTGTTTTCTTCTTCTATTTTTTTTTAAGAAAATTTAGACTTATTGTGACTGGAAGGAATTCTAATAATCACAGTCCAGGATTTATCATTTGTGGATTTCACAAATTTGATAAAAACAAGTGTTAGAGAAGGAAAGGAGATCATCATGACATTTCTTGAATTTCATCCTAGGCAATACCTTATTATTTTTCTCCTTTCCAAGCTCCTTAAGAAGCTAATATTTAGACTTTGAGAATAGCCTAGAGAAAAAGTAGTAAGAAAACAAATAATGGAAATATATAAAGTACTAGATTCATCAGAGTAAAATAGATAGAAGTTGTCAGTGATTATATTTAATTGCTTGTGAAAGTTGCTCAGTCTATCCAACTCTTTGTGACCCTATGGACTATACAGTCCATGGAATTCTCCAGGCCAGAATACTGGAGTGGGTAGCCTTTCCCTTCTCCAGGGGATCTTCCCAACCCAGGGATCCAACCCAGGCCTCCTGCATTGCAGGCGAATTCTTTACCAGCTGAGCCACAAGAGAAGCCCAAGAATACTAGGGTGGGTAGCCTATCCCTTCTCCAGCAGATCTTCCCAACCCGGGAATTGAACTGGGGTCTTCTGCATTGCAGGTGGATTCTTTACCAACTTATCTATCAGGCTCTTTAAGAACAAATTCTGCCATAGAGCCTGGAAGACTACACTCAAGAAGAATCAGTAAAATAAAATGTAAAACAAAAAAGGTAGAACCTTGAACATTATAAATGAGAGTAAGAGAGTTGAGATCAATAAAAAATATGAATAGAGCACCACAATCATTGTTAAATTTGAGCTTTGACTTTGTCTTAAATTTAATATACTCTCTACCTATGAGCTGCTTTTTCTACTTAATTTGATAGACATTTTCTACCTCATAAGAGCTTCCATTGTGGCTCAGTGGTAAAGAATCCACTTATAATGCAGACTACTTGCTTGCAATGCGGGATTCACAGGTTTACACTCTAGGTTGGGAAGATCCCCTGGAGAAGGAAATGGCAACCCACTCCAGTATTCTTGTCTGGGAAATCCCAAGGACAAAGAAGCCTGAAGGACTACAGTCCATAGGGTCGCAAGAGTTGGACATGACTTAGCAACTAACCAACCACCACCTCATAACAGCTTCAGCGAATACGATAATACTTACCTAAAGCTCTTCATTTTAGTACATTCTGATAGAATGGGGATATTGTTCCAGGGTGAAATTCATTCAGTTAATTTTATGGCAATCCAAGCAATGTGGCCCATTTATGCAGCTTTCTAAGAAGTAGCCTTGGAATTTCTGGGGGAAGGAAAGGACGGTTTCTCTCAACAGGGTTCTAGATAAGAGTTGACCCCCAAACAAGTGAGCATTTTGAAAGTGAAAGTGTTAGTCACTCATTGTGTCCAACTCTTTGTGATCCTATGGATTGTAGCCCACGAGGCTCCTCTGTCCATGGAATTCTCCAGGCAAGAATTCTGGAGTGGGTAGCTATTTCCTTCTCCAGAAGATCTACTCAAAAGAAGGATCAAACCTGGGTGTCCCATATTGCAGGCAGATTCTGTACCATCTAAGCCACCAGGGAAGCCCATGTGAGCTTTGACTAGGTCCTAAAGAACAGCCATGCTGACTAGTGACCAGTATGGAACCTATGCCTAGAGTTCTAACAGGGCTTTAAGATTGAGAACCTTTTGTAAGGATTAACGTGCTAACTAAGAATCTCCCTCCCTTTTGTTTTTTCCTCCAGAAAAAGAGTACTGGAAAGGTAGGACTTTTCACAGGAAACTATTTTCTCAAGAAAGAGCATGTGAACAAATTGTTGATCAATTCCCCATTGTGTCCAAATACTATATGGCAGGATAATGATAATTTTAGCTTGAAGAAATTTCAAAGCAGACCATAGAATATCAAATAAGATTTAAACCATGAATAACTTCTTCATTTATGACAAGAAAAATGAATAAGAAGTTCAAACAAGAGTTAGTGACAATTAAAGGGTTTTCTGTGACCTAAGTATTACAATATAATTACATGACAGATATAATAAATTAAAATTTAAAAGTTGAAGAAAGCTTGTAGTACACTTAGTTTGAACAGTAGAGTTTATTACAAGTGGAAGAGGCAGAGAATAATGGTCATTATCATATGAGAATGAAATATAACACACTTTATGAAGATGAGCACTCCTAGAGTGTCACTGTCAAACACCACCTGCTGGGTAGGTTACACATTGCATAGACAGGTGGTGCTCAGGAGAGGTTCTGGAATTTGCTTATAAGAAATTACCTAAGATTTGAATTGATGGTATTAAATTAGATCATCATAAACCTACCTCTTCCATTTTTTGTTTAATATATGGGTGGCTTGCAGGCCGAATCTTCATATATTTTTGTTTGGCCCCATAATTTTTAAATTGCGTTTCAACATTTCAGAGTCTGGCTTCACTAGAAAACATGAGATGCTCTGGCAACACTAAGACCACATTTCCATGTGGCAGCGTGTCCCGTTAGCCTGGGCATGCATCTGCCAGTTTGCCGCATTTTCTGCCTTGCTTCTTCAGTGGGTTAAACATCTGCTTAGCCTGAGCGAACATCTGGATTAAGACTTTTGGTCCAGATATTTTTCTAGGTGTTTTTCTCGAGAGATTATATCTATATTAATACAAGGGAAAGAGTCAAATGAAGAGCGTGCTGATTGTATAGTCTTTGAGTGGCACTGGTGTCTTTCACAATTTGGGTACTCCCCACAAGGGAACAGGGCATACCGTTTTATTCAGCAGGGCATCTGCAGAACCTGGCACAGTGCCTACCTTGTTTCAAAGGATTGATAAATGTTTCTATGACTAAAGATAGTAATGGAATAGGCCACAGATACTAATTTAACATATTTCTCTTTAAAATATTCTTCATCTAAGAAATTAATTAACTTCAAGTTAGAAGCTAATTCTTCATTAGCTATAAAAAAGTAGGCTTTTGTCCCTCACTAACCAGGTGTTTTAAGAATTATCAGTTGACCTTGTTGTAAACTGAGCAAATATTCAGTTCTCAAATATCCACTTGAAACTGGTAGTTTGGAATGTTAAGAAATCAAAATGATGTCATTTCTAGTTGGAGCTCAAATGTAGACTATGGAAAGAATTGACATATGTGGTCATTCTAAAATAAAATAAATATATTAACTGCATTAATTATGAATATATTATTTATAACTTATTTATGTCAAAGGAAAATTTGTCAAAATCCTTGATACCATGCCAGATACAAAGTGAGAATTCCTCTATTTGTTCAGAGTGCCTGAATCTCACAAAGTTCAAGGAGGAGAAGATTCTCAGAGAGTGAAATTCTGCCAGCAGAGAGTTTTTCAACAAATATAGTGGAGAAGAGGATTTGGGCCAACATGGAAGATTAAAAATAGTGTTGAGATCCATTTGGAAAGCCAAAGTCAAATAAGCCAAAATGGGAGATGGGAGGAGTGCCAGAATGAAGGGTCCAGAAGTCACACACAATTAACATGAACTTGTGAAACCAGAAACCTAGGAACCAGAGTGATACAGATACAACTGACAACAAATGATGAAGTATTTTAAAGTACTATTGACAACAATCTTTTACCTTTCTAGCTTTCTTTTGGGAAATGAATAGATCATGGCACACGGATGGCACAACTAGTTTTAAATGGATAGCAGCTGAAAGACATTTTGGAATAAAGAATGACTAACTCTGTGAAGCAGAATCCATGAGCACTTGTCAGAGTAAAACAATTTGAATTGCATTTCAACAGTGAAGATTTTCTGATAGAATGTAAATGATAGAATTCCTTCCTTTGGCTCATTTTCTGGGCTTCTTTCTACTTCAGCCCATACAATGATCCCCATACTTCCTCAGGCTTTCTTCTTATAATACTCTCAAACCCTGCATCTTCATATCACCAACCCAAACAAAAGACGAATGTGTATCATAACATTCCAAGAAGTGACTCTGGACCAAGTGCCTGCCCTTCAACTAGTCATTGTAGCCAGTTGAATGGCTTATGCTGATTGCCTGAGACCTACTTCCAGACCCATTTCTAACTAATTACAGATGCATGGCAGAGAAGGCAATGGCACCCCACTCCAGTACTCTTGCTTGGAAAATCCCATGAACGGAGGAGCCTAGAAGGCTGCAGTCCATGGGGTTGCTGCGGGTCAGACACAACTGAGCGACTTCACTTTGACTTTTCACTTTCATGCATTGGAGAAGGAAATGGCAACCCACTCCAGCGTTCTTGCCTGGAGAATCCCAGGGACGCGGCAGCCTGATGGGCTGCTGTCTATGGGGTCGCACAGAGTTGGACATGACAGAAGTGACTTAGCAGCAGCAGCACAGATGCATGGTGTGTGTGTGCATGCTAAGTCGCTTCAGTCATGTCTGACTCTGTACAATGCTATGAACTGTAGCTTGCCAGGCTCCTCTGTATATGGGAATTCTCCAGGCAAGAATAGAGTGGGTTGCCATTTCCTCCTCCAGGGGATCTTCCTGAGCCAGTGATCAAACCCGTGTCTCTTATGTCTCCTGCATTGGCAGGTGGGTTCTTTACCACAAGTGCCACCTGGGAAGCCCATACAGATGCATGGAGGACAAGATAAACTGACTGCCTGAAGATAATCAGTGCCCATCTGTGGAGGCTAGTGTAGAGTCAGTCTAATCCAAACCAAGTGGTTGAGAAGTTAGGGTACTTAAAAGAAGGAATTATAGAATGTATTCTAGTGAGGAATATTAACCAGTAAATATCCAGTATATAAAGAGCTCAGCATAGTCATTATAGTTGTAGTAGTTGTTATTGTCCACTCACTAAGTTGTGTCTGAATCTTTTCAACCCTTTGGACTTCAGCATGCCAGCCTCCTCTGTCCTTTCCTCTTTCCTGGAGTTTGCTCTAATTCATGTCCATTGAGTCGGTGATGCTACCTAACCATTGCATGCTCTGCCACTGTCTTCTTTTGTCTCCAATCTTTCCCAGCATCAGGGTCTTTTCCAGTGAGTCCTCTTTGCATCAGGTGGCCAAAGTATTGGAGTTTCAGCTTCAGCATCAGTCTTTCCAATGAATAGTCAGGACTGATTTCCTTTAGGATTGACTGGTTTGATTTCTTCACAGTCCAAGGACTCTAAAGATTACAACACTACAGTTCAAAAGCACAAATTCTTTGGCACTCAGCCTTCTTTATAATCTAGTTCTTTCATCCATACATGACTACTGGGAAAACCATAGCTTTGACTAGATGGACCTTTGTTGGTAAAGTATTCTCTGCTTTTCAGTGTGCTGTCTAGGTTTGTCATAGCTTTTCTTCCAAGAAGCAAGCATCTTTTAATTTCAAGGCTGCAGTCACCATCCACAGTGATTTTGGAACCCAAGAAAATAAAGTCTGTCACTATTTCTATTGTTAGTTTTGAGTTTTAAGCCAACTTTTTCACTCTCCTCTTTCACCTTCATCAAGAGGCTCTTTAGTCAGCCTTCCCTTTCTGTCATTAGGGTGGTGTCATTTGCATATCTGAGGTTATTGATATTCCAGCTTGAACTTCATCCTGCCCATAATTGTGCATGATGCACTCTGCATATAAGTTAAATAAGCAGGGTGACAATATACAGCCTTGATGTACTCCTTTACCAATTTTTAATCAGTCCATTATTGCATGTCCAGTTCTAACTGTTGCTTCTTGACATGCATGCAGATTTCTCAGGAAGCAGATAAGGTGATCTGGTAGTCCTATCTCTAAGAATTTTCTACAGTTTGTTTTGATCTACACAGTCAAAGTCTTTAGCGTAGTCAATGTAGCAGAATTAGATGTTTTCCTGCAATTCCCTTGCATTTTTTAATGATCTAACTAATGTTGGCAATTTGATCTCTGGTTCCTCTGACTTTTCTAAGTCCAGCTTGTACATCTGAAAGTTCTCAGTTTACATACTGTTGAAGCCTAGCTTGAAGGATTTTTGAACATTACACTGCTAGCATGTGAAATGAGCACAGTTGTGTGGTAGTTTGAATGTTCTTTGACATCGCCCTTCTTTGGGATTGGAATGAAAACTGACCTTTTGCAGTCCTGTGGTCTGCTGGCTTTTCCAGATTTGCTGACATATTGAGTGCAGCACTTTTAACAGCATCATCTTTTAGGTTTTGAAATAGCTCAGCTGGAATTCTATCACCTCCACTATCTTTGTTTGTAGTAATGCCTAAGGTCGACTGGTCTTTACAATACAGGATGTCTGACTCCTGTGAATGACCACACCATCGTGGTTATCTGGGTCATTAAGACCTTTTTTATACAATTCTTCTGTATATTATTGCCACCTCTTCTTAATCTCTTCTGCTTTCATTAGATCCTTACCATTTCTGTCCTTTATTGAGCCCATCTTTGCATGAAATATTCCCTTAATATCTCTAATTTTCTTGAAAAAATCTCTAGTTTTTCCCATTCTATTGTTTTCCTCTATTCTGGGCATCATTCGTTTAAGAAGTCTTTCTTATCTCTCTGTGCTATTTTTGGAACTCTGCGTTCAGACGGATATATCTTTTTCTTTTTCCTTTGCCTTTCACTTCTTTCTCAGCTATTTGTAAGGCCTCCTCAGACAACCATTTTGCCTTGTTGCAATACTTTTTTGGGGGGGATGATTTGGTCACTTCCTCCTATATAATGTTATGAACCTCCATCCATAGTTCTTCAAGCACTCTATCAGATCAAATCCCTTTAAATCTATTTGTCATTTCCACTATATAATCATAAGGAATTTTAATTAGGTCATACTTGAATGTGTGTTAGTCACTCAGTCATGTCCTATTCTTTGTGATCCCATGGACTGAAGCTCACCAGGCTCTTCTGTCCATGAGAATTCTCAAAGCGAGAATACTGGAGTGGATTGCCATGTCCTCCTCCAGGGCATC
This sequence comes from Ovis canadensis, assembly GCF_042477335.2. Taxonomy (NCBI): domain Eukaryota; kingdom Metazoa; phylum Chordata; class Mammalia; order Artiodactyla; family Bovidae; genus Ovis; species Ovis canadensis. The sequence goes on along the minus strand of NC_091248.1, from coordinate 68,968,923 downwards.
TTCCCAACCCAGGGATCAAACCTAGGTCTCCTGCATTGCAGGTAGATACCTGAATGGCCTAGTGGTTTTTCTCTACTTTCTTCAATTTATGTCTGAATTTTGCAGTAAGGAGTTCATGATCTGAGCCACAGTGAGCTCCTGGTCTTGCTTTTGCTGACTGTATAGAGCTTCTCCATCTTTGGCTGTAAAGAATATAATCAAATCAATATTGACCACCTGGTGAAGTTCATGTGTAGAGTCATCTCTTGTGTTGTTGACGGAGGGTGTTTACTATAACCAGTGAGTTCTCTTGGAAAATTTCTGTTAGCCTTTTCCCTGCTTTATTTTGTACTCCAAGACCAAACTTGCCTGTTACTCCAGGTAACTTTTTACTTTTGCATTCCAACCCCTTATGACAAAAAGGACATCTTTTTTTGGTGTTAGTTCTGAAAGGTCTTATAAGTCTTCATAGACTGCTCAATTTCAGTTTCTTTGGTGTTGGTGGTTGGGGCACAGACTTGGATTACTGTGATGTTGAATGGTTTGCCTTGGAAGGGAACCGAGAACATTCTGTCATTTCTGAGATGGCAGCCAAGTATTGCATTTCCGACTCCTGTTGACTCTGAGGGCTACTCCATTTCTTCTAAGGACTTCTTGCCCACAGTAGTAAATATAATGGTCATCTGAATTAAATATGCCTATTCACATCCATTTTAGTTCACTGATTCCTAAAATGTCGCTGTTCACTCTTGCCATTTCCTGTTTGACCACATCTAATTTACCTTGATTCATAGACCTAACATTCCAGGTTTCTATATGATATTTTTCTTTACAGCGTTGGACTGAATGCTTTCACCATCAGGTGCATCCATAGCTGGGCATCATTTCCATTTTGGCTCAGCCTCTGCATTCTTTCTGGAGCTATTTCTCTGCCCTTCGCCAGTAGCATGTTGGACACCTACTGACGTGGAGGGCTCATCTTTAAGTGTAATATCTTTTTGCCTTTTCATACTGTTCATGTGTTTCTCAAAGCAAGAATGCTGAAATGGTTTGACATTCCCTTCTCCCAGGATCTTGTTTCGTCAGAACTCTCCACCATGACCTTAAGTGACCCTGCACGTCATGGCTCATGGTTTGATCCAGTTACACAAGGCTGTGATCCATATGATCATTTTGGTTAGTTTTCTGTAATTGTGTTTTTCATTCTGTCTGTACTCTGATGGATGAGGATAACAGGCTTCTGCAAGCTTCCTGATGGGAGGGACTGTCTTATACCAGCAACTTTTCTATAAATTTGTAATTATGGCAGCATTTTGCCAGGTTTTCTGTGAGAACCAAAATTGATGGTAGGCAAAATAGCCTTTCATTCAATGCATTCCATTGAATGTTTATAATTTATAAAAAATGGCCAGACACCCACAAAGTAAAATACACTATCACTTGAGTGGGTCAACTCAAAAGATACAGTAAGTAGTTCAGAAGGAGAAAGAAGTCACTGCTGATGGGTATGATTAAAATGACACCAAGGAGGTATGTTAAAATAGATTGTTGTAAGTGGAAAAAGAAGTTAGGGAATTCCAGAAGATAATAAAGACAGTAGCAGAAGTGTGCCAGTTTTGATTAGTATTAAAGGATAAAGACTGGTGCAAGCATGAATGTTTCTACAGGGGAAAAGAGAAATATATGTTAAAAGTAGATAAACAGAGCTTTAAATGCCAGATTCTGAAGTCTGAATTCCATTTTTTAGGTAAAGAAGAAACAATAAACTTTTATGGATAAAAGAACCTCATATTAGAATATTTTTATATGAATTTAAGGAGTCAGATTAGTAAAATAGATTATTGTCAACTTAATTAGATATGACAAAGAAATGAGGTATAGATTTGGAGAGGAGAATTTATAATTCAGCAATTAGATAACCTGAAGACAACTATAAACTCTTTCAATGACTAAATAAAAAATATATTAAAATATCAATTACTTAAATTATAGTTTTTCTGTATATTGGCCAAAAGATAAAATGGGTAAGCAAGAGTTATTAAAAGCATAAAATAATTAAGAATAGCTAATAAATTTTGGATGGAGGTTTATTTAAAAATGTTTTAAAGCTTATGTGAGATTTTTCTGTTTGAAAAAAGAAGAGCACTAAGTGAGAAGATTCTCATTTATTAGTTCATTTATTCAGTCAACATTTGTTGAGTATATGTACCAGTCAATATTCTAGGAATGAGGAGTATAATATTCAGTAATACATCAGCATACATCCTGCTTTCATGGAACATGAGAGGAAACATCAGCTTTCCAATAAACATAGGAAAATTAGGCAATAAGATTTAATATTTTCACACGATAGGAAAAAAAAAAACATAAATACCAAAAGGGGAATGATGGAGGAGATATTTTGTGTTAGGTTTTCAAGGAAGGCTTTATTGAGGAAGTGAAATTTAAGTGATCTGGATCTTAACTCCCTTCCTTTGAAGGAGTGCTGCAAGCAGAGAAGAGCTGTTAAAATACCCAAAGACAGTCATGTAAGAAGGCAAATATGGTGAAAGCAGGGAGCAAGATAATCAAAGAGTGATGATGGGATGTTGCTGGAGAGGTATGCATGGACCAGATCAAGGATTGTTGGTGCAGTGGAAGGCCATTGGAGATTTTTCACAGGAGAAAAGAGACTTCATTTTCTTTACATTTTAAAGAGCAAAAGCATGGCAGTACTAACAAATGAGAGGTAATTGAGTAGACCAGACTATAGATAATGGTGGTTTAAATAAGGGTGGCTGAGTGGAGGTGTAAATGATTGAATTAGATATTTTGGAAGTTGAATTGAAATGATTTTTGAGTAGTGACATGCAAGAAATGAGAAAATTCAAAAGTGAACCTTAGCTTTTCTTTTTGAAAATATTTTTCTTGAGGAATTGGATAGAGAGTGATTACATTAACCAAGAGAGAAGACTGGGAGAGGAGAAGTTATAATCAGTCAGTTCAGTCGCTCAGTCGTGTCCAACTCTTTGTGACCCCATGAATCGCAGCATGCCAGGCCTCCCTGTCCATCTCCAACTCCAGGAGTTCACTCAGACTCATGTCCATCGAGTCAGTGATGCCATCCAGCCATCTCATCCTCTGTCGTCCCCTTCTCCTGTCCCCAATCCCTCCCAGCATCAGAGTCTTTTCCAATGAGTCAACTCTTCGCATGAGGTGGCCAAAGTATTGGAGTTTCAACTTTAGCATCATTCCTTCCAAAGAAATCCAAGGGCTGATCTCCTTCAGAATGGACTGGTTGGATCTCCTTGCAGTCCAAGGGACTCTCAAGAGTCTTCTCCAACACCACAGTTCAAAAGCATCAATTCTTTGGCGCTCAGCCTTCTTCACAGTCCAACTCTCACATCCATACATAACTACTGGAAAAACCATAGCCTTGACTAGACAGACCTTAGTCGGCAAAGTAATGTCTCTGCTTTTGAATATGCTATGTCATAACTTTTCTTCCAAGGAGTAAGTGTCTTTTAATTTCATGGCTGCAGTCACCATCTGCAGTGATTTTGGAGCCCAAAGAAAATAAAGTCTGGCACTGTTTCCACTGTTTCCCCATCTATTTCCCATGAAGTGATGGGACCAGAGGCCATGATCTTCGTTTTCTGAATGTTGAGCTTTAAGCCAACTTTTTCACTCTCCTCTTTCACTTTCATCAAGAGGCTTTTGAGTTCCTCTTCACTTTCTGCCATAAGGATGGTGTCATCTGCATATCTGAGGTTATTGATATTTCTCCCGGCAATCTTGATTCCAACTTGTTGCTTGCTCCAGCCCAGCATTTCTCATGATGTACTCTGCATATAAGTTAAATAAGCAGGGTGACAATATACAGCCTTGACATAGTCCTTTCCTATTTGGAAGCAGTCTGTTGTTCCATGTCCAGTTCTAACTGTTGCTTCCTGACCTGCATATAGGTTTCTCAAGAGGCAGGTCAGGTGGTCCGGTATTATCATCTCTTGAAGAATTTTCCACAGTCTATTGTGATTCACACAGTCAAAGGCTTTGGCACAGTCAATAAAGCAGAAATATATGTTTTTCTGGAACTTTCTTGCTCTTTCTATGATCCAGCGGATGTTGGCAATTTGATCTCTGGTTCCTCTGCCTTTTCTAAAGCCAGCTTGAACATCAGGAAGTTCACGGTTTATGTATTGCTGAAGCCTGGCTTGGAGAATGTTGAGCATTACTTTACTAGCATGTGAGATGAGTGCAATTGTGCGGTAGTTTGAGCATTCTTTGGCATTGCCTTTCTTTGAAATTGGAATGAAAACTGACCTTTTCCAGTCCTGTGGCCACTGCTGAGTTTTCCAAATTTGCTGGCATATAGCTATTCCTAAATATAGACTTTTATTTAAAATTAATATGTAATAGAAAAGTATTTTAAATGAACAGCAAAGAGATTTTCAACAATAGCCTATTTTGAGTAAATAGGCTAATTGCATTAAAATTATATTTTTCAAGAATATCATGTCGAATTCTTATATTTCATTAAATGTGAAATTATAGTTAGGTAATATCAAACCAAGAATTGTGCAAATATTGATAAAGTCTTGAATTAGGAAAATGCTTTTTAAACAGATGAGAAATAAAAAGAACCACAAAGAGAAAAGGGGCTCAGATTATATAAAAATGGAATAAAAAGATATGAAAGTGTTAGTCGCTTAGTCATGTCCAACTCTTTGCAACTCCATTGACTGTAGTCCTTCAAGCTCCTCTTTCCACGTAATTCTCTAGGCAAGAATACTGGAGGAGGTAACCATTCCTTCTCCAGAGGATCTTCCATATCCAGGGATCAAACCTTGGTCTCCTGCATTGGCAGGCAGATTCTTTACCATCTGAGCCATCAGGGAAGCTCAGGAAAGATACTTTGCAAAAAATATATCAAAGCCTAAGTGTTCTTACTGGTTTATAAAACATATTTTAAAATTCTTAAACCAAAATATTTTTTAAAAATGGAGAAAAGGTGGGAACAATTGTCAAAAGAGAATATAACATGCTCAATAAAATTGAAAAAGTTTGAACTTACTAGTAATGTTTGAAGTAAATTACACACATCACTGGTATACCATTGCTTTATTAGCAGTTATTTTAAAAGATACTAGTATTTTAAAGTGAGATGAACACTTATAGTTGTGAAATTCCTTGGTGGAAGGAAAGCATCGATTGCAATGTAAGAGAATAAAATTTGAATGGGTTTGTAAAGCTCCTCTAATGTCTTATTATTTGTCATTTATAGTAAAAGTGAAATTCTTATTTCTCTATAATTTTTGAGGACTGAGAAGGTCCTCATGAATTAATTTTCCACATAAGTGAAATTGCTTTAAATATTAAAATATACTTTTTCTATAAGTATTTAAATGCAGTTTTTTTTCTAGTTTCAAAAGTGATACATACCTATCACAGTATATTCCAATAATTTGGAGGAATATTAGGTAAACAATGCAAATTTTTAATAATATCATTACCCAGAGAAAGCTCCCGTTAACATTGTGCTTAGTATACTTCCAGAAAGCTTGCCCCAAACCTTGCTTTTTTAGAAGCAATAGTTTTCCTTCACTTGAGTTGCAAAGATTAGAGCAATAAACTTTATGATTTTTAGTCCTCAACCCAATTCTTTTTCCCCTACCCAATCACACTGTTTAATAATAACTTATTTTCTACCAGGCATCTTTCATTTATGAACCTAATTTAAGCTCCTGAACAATGCTGCTGGGTCAATATTATCATTCACATATTAACAGTGGAGAAAACTGAGTCTCAGGATGATAATTATCTTGCAGTTCAGTGATCTATTTTTAAGGTAGAGCTGAAGGCCAATGTCAGGTCTCAGATTCCACAACCTTTGCCCTTCTCTCTTTCCTGTGCTGATCTCTCACCTGTGACTAGAGGCACAGCATTTCACACTTACAGTTTAGCATTCAAAATGAAATCAAAGTGAATTGAATGCTATTTATAGCATACTTTTAAAAATACTGTGTACAGTGTAGGTTTTTACTCTAAAAGGATACTAAAAAAGGAACAGAGAAAGTGAAGAGAGGGAAAAAAAGGAAAGAAATAGAAATGAGTGTCATCTTTATCATATAATTTCTAGAGGAAAGACTTAAATGTGATAAACTAATTAAATTTAGATAAGAAATGGAAATACTGAAGAGTATTTTTAAAGGCAGTAGTTCTGATACAACTGTCCTGGGTCATAAACTAATAGGGAGACAAAAATTAAAATTAAAATAGAATCATTTGAATACAGCTTGGTATTGTCAGGATGCTTTCAAGAGAAAGCATCTGGGGTCTCTACCCTTAAAGATATTTGCATAAAGAATACATATCTACCTATATTAAACAGTTTGAAAGTGAAAGTGAAGTCACTCAGTCGTGTCCGACTCTTTGCAACCCCATGGACTGTAGCCTATCAGGCTCCTCCATCCATGGGACTTTCCAGGCAACAGTGCTGGAGTGAATTGCCATTTCCTTCTCCAGGGGATCTTCCTGACCCAGGGATCAAACCCGGGTCTCCCACATTGCAGGCAGATGCTTTACCGCCTGAGCCACCAGGGAAGCTATTAAACAGTTTACTACCTATATTAAATAGTTTTCACAAATTTATGCTGAAGTCAGCATTATATTTCATCAATTAACTAATCCAGTAAACAAATATTTATTGAGGACCTACTGTGTACCTGGAACTATGTGTGCTGGTGGGAACACGCTGACTCAGACTGCATAATTTGTTAAAATGTATTGAAGTCTAATGCCATTACAAAATCCCTGCAACATGTGTTGCAGGAAAATGGCATCACTCAGACTTGCAGAGTATGTTCCCCAAATCCTATTGTCTATGAGAGTTCATAGTCATTTAATGGGAAAGGGGCATCACTGTTCTTGATAGGTTTTACAATATTTTATGAGTTAACAATCACCGTGCATCTACAAGAGACCCAAATATTTTTTACTGTGGAACCTACTCATTGAATACAATCTGGGAAAACTCGTGTTCTATGGAATAGCATGAGAAATGCTACGCTATTGTTACAAGAGTGGAGTTTACCCTTACCCTTATTTGTTTTTTACATCTTTATTTACTTTGCAACCTTTTATTTTACATTGGAATATAATTTATTATCTATGTTGTGATAGTTTCAGAGATACAGCGAAGTCATCCTTTTTCGAATTCTTTTCCTATTTAGATTGTTATGTAATATTGAACAGAATTCTCTATGTTATACAGTAGATCCTGTTTGGTTATCCATTTTAAATATATCAGGGTTTTTTTTTTTCTTTGTATTTTTAAGTTCACGATTGATTATATGACCTAAATGAAGCACAAATATAAATCCCTAGAAAATACTGATAAGATATTCCTACATGCATGCATGCCAAGTCACTTCAGTCGTGTCTGACTCTTAGTGACCCCATGGACTGTAGTCTGCCAGGCTCCTCTGTCTATGGGATTCTCCAGGCAAGAATACTGGAGTAAGTTGCCATGCCCTCCTCCAGGGGATCTTCCCAACCCAGGGACTGAACCCGAATCTCTAATGTCTCCTGCTCTGGCAGGTATGTTCTTTACCATTAGTGTCACCTGGGAAGCCCCAAATATCCCTAAGTGGCAGGGAAATTATCTGCTTTTAATGAAAAAGCCTGATAGAAGAGAGCCCTCTCTAGAGTCTGTCATTTTACAGTCAGTTCATTCAGCAGTTATAACAGAATACTGTAAGCTGGGCGGCTTATAAACAATAGAAATTTATTTCTCATGGTTCTCGAGGGCCAGAAGGCCAAGATCAAGGCTGTGACATATCAGTTATCTGCTGAGATCTTACTTCCTCAATGTTGCCCATCTTTTCCCTGTAACCTCACATGGCTGAAGGATTGAAGGAACTCTATGAGCCCTTGTTTATAAGGGCACTAATCCCATTATGACAGCCCCACCTCCATGGCCTAATCTCCCAAAGGCCACATTTCTAAGTACTATCACATTGGGGGTTAGGATTTCAATTTATGAAACTCCCCCCTGCCCTCCCCCCCGCCTTGGGGATCAGATACAATCATACTATAATGGCAACCATACGTGCAAAAAGGAACCAGAAGAATAAATGATAAGATTTGAAGTTTGTAGGGAAATTCCCCTGGGATCAGAATACTTCTTACTAACTGATATTGTTTAGGAATCAACAACATCTGTGAGTAAAGGACCCTTTTTCCTTTGCCCTCCTGTAAGATGTGGACAGTCATTGAGCTTGAAGGACCATGTATATTCATTGTACTGTATTTAGCTTTAAGCATGGAGGAGCCATTTGTAAAAAAAGGAGATATACTAGAGGTGAGGGTGACATTGAGTTGAGTAGAGGAAAAGGAGAAATGAATGGAGAGAGTGGTGCCAATAATTATTCCTTTACAAAGCTTGTCAAGTTTTAGTAAAGTTTTCCTAGAGAAATGCCACTATTTGGCAAATGTAAATGAAAACTTGGAAATTAGATTCAATCAAGGAAAAATTGTATGTTTTTAGTAAATAAAAATTCAAAGTCAAAAGTTAATAAACTAAGGGAAAATGTTTTACTTTTTTTAAAGTATGTGAAATAATTACCGTGCAGTAAATTCTCAATGGCTGCATAGCACTTTATTGAGTATCATCAGATCTTGGTTTTTGATAGAAGAAATTTTTCATTTATATATGAAGAAGTAAAATCCTATAAACAAACCTATTCATCTGAAGGTTTGTGTATGCTTTTAATGTGTGCAGCAGTGTTTTCTTAGAAATGATGTCAGTTGTTTCAGTGAAGAAGAGGAATATACATACTTAAGAATCAAAATAATCTTTTTAAAATTAAGGTTGTATAAGAGGTAAACTACTGTGAAGTATAGTTGTCTGTTTAACTTTATATATTCTTTGATTTCTGTAGTTTAGCTAATTCAAATAAAATTTGTGAAGTTAAGCACTTTCAAGAAAAGGCATAGGAGAACCTAATTTAACCCAGAGTGTCTCTTTTATTCTTCTGTTATTCATTTGAAGTGCCCTATCAGCTTGAACTGACCAACTTCAGTCATTTTTACCCTTTTATTTTTTTTCTCTAATGTAAACTGAAATTCCCTGCTGTTCGTGGTATTTTAGTGTTTAGCATCATTTAATGAGCAGGTATCATTAAACTTAAAAGATCTTTTTCTGTGTATCTCTGATTAGTTAGTGAAGGAACCAAAGAATTTCTCTTAATATATTTTGATATTGACCCATTTTACATTGAATTGCATTTTGATGAAGTAGAAAATAATCATTTTGGTTAAAGTAGGGTAGAATCTATCAAGTGAATATGTAGTCTACTATTAAGTTGTAGAATATAAACTGTTTACAAGTGTTGTGATATATTTTCCCTTGTAAGTTTATGTGTTTGGCTTCTAAATAATTTATTATACTTTACTTTGATTCTTTTCCTTAAAAAAGTTATATAGAAAATTAAACATGAATGCTTTAATATCAAGGTCCCTATAATTCTTGTTACAAAAGCTGTAGGTTAGTGAATCTATAATATCAGAAATTGAAAGTCTTTAATACTAAACTCATTTAATCAGTTTCACAATACACTTATTTCCTTTAAATTAAAAGGAATAAACGTAAGTAGTAAAGAAATAGTATTCATTACTTCCACACTTCTTCTATTTGATGTTTGTATATATTATACCTGACATTGCTGATATTATATTGTAAGTTCTAATTTTGTTTTTAGGAGGAAAAGAGTATCTGTGAGGTAAATAGCATGGAAACAAAATAGAGATTAAAATGCAAGCAAAGGTCTGATAATATGTAATGAGTTACAGATGTCATTGTATGACATTAACAGGTAAAAGATGTAATAGTGCTGCCTACTGGTGAGAAGTAGTAGTGTTTAAAGGGTAAGTGAAAATAGGTGTAGTTAACCAAATTGTAAGCGATTTACCTAGGTTGGTTATTGCTTATAACTGTGACCCAAAATATTCATTTCAGTTGTAGTAACACAGTTTCTATGAGAGTAAAATTCCTTGTATGAGGCTTCTTTTTTTATATATTTGAAGAATGTATTTAAATAGTGTACTTGCTGTCTTGCTGTCTCTCTTTATAATCGTATGATGCCTATACAGTTTGTCATGTGGCCCTTTTTTCAGAAACTTGACTTTAAAATTTTTTCATAATTAGCATTTTCAAGGTATGGTTAGTTGAAAAATTAGACCTCGCAAGTGAAAGATAATTATAAATTTTAGTAAAATACAGCTGGATATTTGGATAGTCCAGGGAGATTATGTGTTCACAGGAAGAAGTGTGATTTATATATGTAGCAATCAACATATCATAAGTCTAATTAGAAAAATTAAAATTAGACTGCTTCTAAGTTTTAGCAAATTAAAAATTGAATGTATCTATATGTAGGGTTTATTTTTCCTATCTTCCTCTTAAAATAAGTTCAGAATTTTCTATATTAAAAAATAAGTGTTTCTGGTAAAATTACTTTAGCATATATTTTAATTTACTTTCCAGTGTACTAATTTCGTTTATTTTCTGAAAAACATATCAAAGTTATTTTTAACATTAATTCAACTGTAGGTGAAGTTTTAAATTTTTAACTCTGGCTAGTTTAATATTTGCTGTGCAGTGTTTCTATGGACATGACATGATAGATAGACTTAATTCAATGGGGTGATTTCACTATTCTGAATTTAATCCATATTGTACATATTTTAGCTTTATTTTCAGGTATGTATTATATAAGCCTTTTTAAAATACCATACACCATAAAAAATAGTTGCTACACAATGAGGAAACTGGGTTTTTTAATGTGTAACTGTCTCACTTATATAATGCCATTGCCATTCTGAAAAAGAATTGAGTCAAAAGTAAACTGAAGAAAAAGAGACAAAAAAAAGTAGTTTTCAAAACCCAGAACTTGCTTTTACTTTCTAGAGGGAGGAAAAATACAGTCCATATTCTCTCTTTCAAGGCATAAATATATTCCTCTTAAGTTTCATTCTTTCTTCCTTTTTGCTCCCTCATTCTCTTCCTCTCCCCCTCTCTCTCTCCCCTGTCTAGGCCTCTATCTTTAACTCTATCTGTAGGGTGTCTTTTCCTGGGTTAATTTGCATGAATATTACCATGATATTCTGGCCAAGTAAAATTGGAAACATTTACATATCATTTTTCAGAGTTTTTATTTCTTGTTTTATTAACTTGTACAGAGAGAACAAGGAAGGGAAAAATAAAGGAAGTGCAGGAAAAAAATGAGAAAATTAGGAAAGAGAATAAAAGAAAAGATAAAGCTGATAGCATGTGAAGTGGAAATAAATCAGATTACATTGTATGCAAATTTTGTGTATCAAAGGGAGATAAAGTGTGAAAACTGTCTAAATGTGTGAGAAATTGATATTTACATTCTTGAAATAGTTTTCACAATCTACAAAATAAATTGATAAATAGTAAAATATTCCTGGAAAGTTTAGTGCTGTCTGAAAGATAAATAATTGGAATTACAATTTAATTTGCTTTAGTAATAGAATAATGATTAAGGATCAGACCACCATGAAGGTATTTTAGTAGCACAGAAAATAGCAATGCAATTCCTAAACTGAAATATAACAAATGGTTTTCCTGGGTGAAAGTTTCTTCCAGTTTTATAAAGTAAGCAACAGTGACAAAACTGGGTGCCAGCAGAAGTCTGCACTGTGGGCTTTATCCTCCGAGATTCTTCACCTAAAAGTGCTAGAAAGAGTTTCCAATAAAGGAATAGGATGCTTTACAGTGAGAAGTGCTGAATTGCAAATATTTCATCATTCTTTTTTAACAATTTGAATAACCATATGTTAATACTTTCCCCTCAGCATCCAACAAGAAAAAAATAATTATATTTATGCACAGTGTTTTTCTGAAATATAAGTTCTTCTATATTTTATTTGTAAAATATATCATGCATGTTTAGAGATTTATAACTTTATATAGAAAATCCTTAATATCTGGCAAAAAATAGGGGGTCCCTTAAGACAACATTGTACCATCATTCACTAAAAACATATTTTATTTATTCGCTTGTATCTTACTCCATTTTCATTACAAACATAGCTTTCCCATGCACTATTTTAATTCTAACATATTTAAAAATGTGCTTAAGAAGATATACAAAATTGTTTTAATTTTCAAGTATGATAGTACTATTTTTCTTTCTGTTTTATACATTATAAAAATATAAAGCTGAATTTTCACTAATGTTTTATTTTGAAATTAAACCATCATAATGTGATTGAAATGCTTTATCTGCATACTTGTTTTATTTATGAATTTTGGTATTTACATTTGACATCAAATTACTTTCATTTTTCCTTTTTTTCATCTTAAAAAAGGAATCAGAAACATAATAAATGTGCCATAACATAATTTGATTAGGAAGTTGGGATAATGCAATTTAAATAAAAAATTTTAACCCTTATTTTTTGTCCTTGATTATTTCTAGTCCACATTTATGTAACACATAAATGCTATAATTTTTGAAAATCTTGAAGTGTAAAGCCCACCAACCTTCTAATATATATTTTGCGAATAACAGCAGTGTTCAAGTCCATGACCTCACACTAAGTAATATAATGAAGGTGTGTCTTATTTTTTCACATCAATAGTGATCCCATATTTTAGGAAAAGTACTGTTAATTACAAATCCAGAGTGACAAAACGAAAGCAAATCTTCATTTTGCATGGCCTACTTTAATACTTATTACTTTGTCATTAACATATTGGTACTCTTTGGTTTTTCTTTTCATGTAATCCTATAGTGTTCTGTGTTTTCTTATTAATGAAACAGTCCTTTAAATGTAAAATTGAGCTATTTGTTTAGTTAGAGGAAAGTTAACTATTATTTGCTTAATTACCATTAATGTAGTACTTTGGGTACCTTATACTGGAAAACTTTGACCATTAATTTAGATTTGGGCCAATACTTCTTAGACTTTTCTTGGGAAATAATATTACCTTAAATGGATCTTAATAGCAATTAAAAGTTTAAAAGTTGTTTAGTAAACTATGGATTTTCACTAGATATCTATATTGCTCTCTGAATTTTGTCCTTAATACAAAATGGATCCTTCCTCTTTACACACTAGGTGATATTATCTCTTACTTAACTCAGATCCAGGGATGGAGTAGATACAATGCTAAGGAAGCTCACAAGGAGGACTTTCGATAGATATTTTACAATCTCATTTTTGTGTGAAAATCTTCCTGCATTGTCATAAAACAAAAATAGTTCCATCTCATCTTTAAAGATGTGTTTTTAAAAGTGAGTTACTTTCAGTAAATAAACTCAGTAGATTTTTATTCTTATTCCATTTTTTAATATGAACATTTTAACTGAAAACTCTTTGATTTTCCAGTACTAATTGTTAACTGTCTGTGTCATCCTGTCAAGTTACTTCATTTTCCGCTGCTTTACTTTCCCCTACTGTAAAACAGGAAAAATAGTAGTATAGTACTTGCATCATAGAATTATTATAAGGATTGCTTTCTAAGTGATTTTTTTCATTATCCACTTTCCACTTCTTTGTAATTTTCTTTTATATAATGGTCAAGGTTAACTTTACCCAAAACATCTCTAATCTTATCAGTTTTAAACTTTGATAACAATTCTGTTACTCCCTATCACTTGTGGACTACAGTTCAGAGGCCTCCTTCCAACAATAAAGTTCCTGCAGTATCAAATCTAACTTACCCTTATATCAATATATTCCATTACTCACAAACTCATTGAATATTCTTCAATCAATCTGAACCATATGTCTAATTGAGGGTATAGTTCATCATTACGTTTTTAGTTTCTTTGTGTGGAGCCTTCAGAATGTTTCTTTTACAAAAGTCCTGCTTATTCATTTGGGGGGCCAGTTCCAATCCTGAGATATCCTCCATATAGACTTCCTTGATCT